>NC_083484.1:3860000-4162500 GCF_030014155.1 Tachysurus vachellii
ACATTACCTGATCGTCATTTTCATCAGAGAAGGTGATGGACGAGAGCTTGTATTCATTTTTTAATAAATACTCGTTCACTAAAAAATTTAAGGCTCGCTTCTCCAGGGGGCGGATGGGTTCCTACAGCAGAAAGATTTGAGGAAGAGGTTGAGGGGTGTGTGGGGGTGGAGAGTGGGGGTATTTCCAATGCAAGCAAATGATGGAAAAAGCAATAAAATTTAGCTTCGAGGTAATCCTTTTAATATTGACATAAAAAGACGCTGACCTGAATTTCAGGACTGGATTTGTAGTTTTTGCGCTCTTGGGACGGGATTTCACACTCTAAGCATGAAAGAGAGAGAAAGATAGACAGAAAAGAAGGACAGTTGGCAAGCGAATGGACACAGTGCCCTCAGGAGCGAGTCAGGCTCCTACTGCAGTAAGCACCGAAGTGTGTGAGAGCTGTAAAGTACGCCACCTGCAGCCTGAGTCAGGTTGTTGCGCAGAGCCTGAATGGTCTCCTTGGCTTTCCGTAGTTCAAACTCCAGAACTGGACCGAGGGTAGGGGGTGGGGGAGGTCAGGGGTCACCACACACACACACACACACACACACACACACACACACACCACACACACAAGCATCCAACCAAGAGAAAGGCACAACCAAAAGAACAAAGTATGGCAATGAAAAACAGATGAAGATAGAAATAAAATACAAGATTTGTAAGAAAAAACAAACAGAACCGAAACAGGGACATGCACATTATGGGTCTAATGAACGCATGCAGCAGAGATTGCTGGGACAGCTGGCGAAATTTCACACGCAGCACTGGGGTTTTACGATTCAGCTATCTGCTGTCTGACCCGGGATTTTTTTTATCATTATTATTTTTTTTTTTAAACAGAACTAGAAAGTCAAATGGCAAGAAGAAGCTAACAAAGAGCTTGTGTTCATGTTGCTGGAGATGTTTTGAAATCAGTACAGCACCGTCACAGCCCTTTACCACCAACTCGTGATGCGCTGATGCATTATTGCACCCACAAGCTTAAAGCATTAACATACAGTCCCTAGTCTTTTATTCTGTTGAAGTAATTTCAAGCGATCGATTCGATCGGCTGAAACGCTTTGCTAGAGCTGCCTCAGAACTGCGGTCCACCAGTAGATGACTCCTGCGTCAGCCTGTCCAGGATTTCACCATTTTGCAACTGTAGAAATGAACGCAAAATCGAGCAAACTCTACAAGGTTCAGAGGATCTTGCATTTTTACAAATTACGGCAGATTTTCCGCAGATTTGAGCCGAGACGTGTCGTGTGACATCATCAAAGAGCCAAAGCTCTCTTCAATTCACGCTCATTGTTACGTGAACATGAGGACAGCAATCATAGAAATGTATTAAATAGTAAGTCTTCGATTTTGTACATATTCTATGAATCTTTAGGCCAGTGACGTGCGAGTATTGGACTGTAAAATATATCCATAAAAACACAAGTACTACTTGTAAAAATCTACAAGTCAACTGCAAGGTCTACTGCAAGGTGTAAGCTTTTTATTTGTACATTTTCACATTTGGATACATAAAAATCTTGCACTTAAAATCAGGTCAAAACCCATGTCGCGGTTTCAGAACCAGCACTAGTACCATGTCGGTGTAAATTGGATATATGAAGGGCAAAACATAAGCACAAATTGATTAAAGTCAACTCTATCAAATTGTTTAAACTGTTAAATTAATCCACCGGAAACCCCGACCTTCCTCTGACGACACCTTTTATAGTAAACATTCATGTATATCGATAAACAGGATTTATTGTAGCATCGCACACCTTTTCCTCTTATAATGCGTAAGATCTGGCGAAGCCTGCAGCAATCTTGCTACAGCAGCCTTTTCTGAGAAAAAGCACTGGGAGAAGAAGCATGGAGGAGAAGACACTTGGCATACCTGTGCGCTGAAGATCTGCAGAGAACGCCAGGTCCTGCATTAAAAATCTAGGGCTTCCTCGATCCAGAACTGGTATTTACTTCAGGATCGTATTAAAGAACCTATGACATGAGTTACACAAGCTGGGATTGTGTTCAGTAGTGAATTGTACCTCTGCTTAACACTTGTACTCGAGAAGGACTTAAGACAAGGACCGGGAAGATTTCCTCTGCAGATCAGGAGAGCATAGGATACCGAATCAACAAATGGTGAAACTTAAAAGCAAGCAATATAAATAATAATAAAAATATAATAGAGTGGCAAAGGGATGCTGGCCTGGAAGGATCAACACAGCAAGGAGAAAAAAAAACAAAAAAAAACTGGTGTTGGGACTCATCAGAAAGCCAGAAAAACCCCAGGTCAGACAGCCAGGGCTGTTGGATTTGGAGAATTGGCTGCAAGTGTCCAATCACTACTTTGACAATAGACAGGCTTTCTCTGCTGCAAGGTTCCTAAATCCCTCTTCTTACCAATGACAATCTGAAGTCCTATATATACACACAAATTAAAATCCGAATATCATCCCTTAAAATTATAATTGTTATTTGCTATACAATAAAAATACATTTTTTGTTCAAATCATAATACTCTGCCTCGTTTAAAGAATAATTAAGGATTTAAATACGGCTCTAAAATTGGATCCGCTTATACACTGAGAAAGTAAAAAAAAGTGTGCACAGAAACACTAATAATAATAATAATAATAAACTGATCCACACTCAGTTATGAACCCTGCTTTACCCTGATTCTGAGCTACACAGTTAAATGTTGTGTAATATGCTGACATGTCATATGTCAGTCTGGCTCAGTTCTAATCCCTGGCTATTCAGTAAAGAACTCAATCCAGCAACCTAGTTGAAGAGGCGAAGGAGATATAAACTGCTGATAAAACCAAAATCAGAAGCAGGATTAATTATAACATGACTAATCTCGATGAGAAGTGATATCAGGGTTTAATCATGAAGCATCCTGCACTGTGTGTGTTTACTGTAACCCGTTGTCCTGCTCTGTTGCTCTGGTCTTACACGAGATTTAAACGGTGTGCAGTGAAGTATACGTGAACCCCGAGCTTCATATTTCCTCCTGCTGTACACATAATCCTAAAAGCTCATAGCTACTACACTGCACAAACATACATGTTTTAGTTAGTTCACCTTATGACTGTTTTTATGAATTTTGTAATACATATTGATTATAGTCAAATAATATTTTTTACTATTTCTCTTAAACTGCTTTAAAGGGGCTAAGAATGATTCTGATGGAAATAGCAAGAGTCTGTGAATGTAATGATCCTATGAAATGCTTTTCATTAGAATTTAGGCCACTCTCAGGCCTCTCCATGGATTCGTCCTGATCGTCATCTTCAAAGAATAGGGACATTGAGCTGAAAGAGGCCCGAGCTGAATGCGTTCAGTGAAGCACACTGCTTATGGTCTCATCATTATTCAGAAGTACTGAGCGTCACGTGGACGCTACAGTTCCCCCGAACCGAGAGGCTCTAACGTTCCCTGCAGGACTAACCAAGATGTTTTAAGGTGAATATAACATTAATGCTGACATTGTGGCATCTTATAAATTAGCCATACTTTACATTTCAGGAAGATGAACAATCAAACATCTGAGCGAACAAATCCCAACGCTAAACACAGAATTCGCTGTCTAATCTGGCTTTTGATGACAACAACGTGTCCTATTGCACTTCTTCTCGTACTAAATAAACTTACCCGCAACCCTCTCGTCCGTCTCTCTGTTTCCGTCGTCCGAGTACCGTGTGAAATCCAGCGAGTCCAGAGTGCTGATGCTGCCGGCCCGATCTGCAAAGAAGGCAAAAATGGGTTACATCAGCATCTCTTTGACTCACTCCTCCCGTCGTCGTCTTGCCTCATCTACATTCACAACCCAACACGATCTCACGCAAAAACAACAATTCAAAGAACAGAACTTTCAGAAAGAACAATTCAAAGAACAGAACACCAAATGTACTCAGTCTTGCATTTGCTTCTTCAGATTTCCAGTGTAGCTACATGGCAAATGTAAGAGATGTTATTCCTACTAGAAATGTAATCCGATTGTACCAATTCTTTACTTTATGTCTTTTATTAAATTTGGGAGAACTTAAAAAAAAAGTGTCCACTGTGTCCTAAACCATAACAATATCTCTGTGGAATATAACCTGTTAACTAGATGTGATCTGACACAAATATTTACAAAATTTGTTATTCCTGATCCTCCTGATCATATGATTAGTATCTACATTCGCCTTGTAGTCTCGTAGACTTGTGTGATCAGCTGAAATCCTGCATGTTTGCCATTTCCCTTATATTTCTTGGTAAAACATACTGCAACATGTTGAACCGTGGATTTTGTGATGAGCTCATGGGAATCTTCACGCCCGAGTTTCTCAACAAGCTACAAATCACTCACAGAAAGATCCTTAAGCATCATACCGTCTTGTAATGATGTCCAAAGCATTATTTAAATGTCTTTCTGTTTACACATTTTTCCAGCTTATCCCAATTCAAAACAAATAACCAGCAGGTATAAAATTAACCCGACTCAGAATCCTTTCTAACCGAACACATGGCACAAGAGCATTTTTTCACCGATGCCCTACTTGGCTTGAACTTTTATCACTACATTTATTACCCATTATTACCTTCAGTACTATAAAAAGATGAGGAGTAATCAGTAAGAAAGACATCACAGGGGTTTGAGCCTGAATCCTCACTGACGCTATTAGAGCTCTGATGCTCTCACAGCATGTTCTGGGGAAAAAGACAAGGGGGAAACACTGAAATGAGATTTACTCTGATTATGAAAGTGGACTTTAATACACACCACTGCCTTCAACAAAGAACTGATAAGGAGGAGTTGTTGACGTTCTGTTGGCAAATCGATCTCTAGGCGTGACTTGACTAGCAACATTCAGCTGGCAGGTCAAGCTAACTGCCTGGTCTAGAGCCAACAACCTGTCTCTAAATGAGATGGTTGTTGACTTCAGGAGAGCACAGTGTGACCACTTTCCACTGAACAGCGACAGATCCTCTAAAGAGAACGTCAAGAGCACCAAATTCCTTAATGTTCATCTGGCGGAGAACTTCACCTGTTCACTCAACCCCAGCTCCATCACCAAGAAAGCCCAGCAGCCTACATAGACTAAGGAAAGCACATCTCCCTCCTCCCATCCTGACTGCGTTTTACAGATGGACCATTGAGATGCTGAGCAGCTGCATCACTGTCTGGTTTGGGAACTGCACCATCTCTGATTGCAAGACCATGCAGCGGATAGTGAGGACAGCTGAGATGATCATTGGAGTCTCTCTTAGGTCTACCATGGACATTTACACCACACGCTGCATCCGCAAAGCCAACAGCATTGTGGATGACCCCACACACCCCTCACACACACTCTTTACCCTCCTGCCATCTGGAAAAAGGTACCAAAGCATTTGGGCCCTCACGACCAGACTGTGTATCAGTCCTTAGCTCTGTCTTTGTTTTATGTAGCACCACAGTCCTGGAGAAACTTTGTCTCATTCCAATATGCGTCAGCTATATATGGTTGAAATGACAATAAAAGCATGCTATTCGTTTTCTCCTGGTAGCTTGTTCACAAAAGTTCAGCTCATATGAAAATATGAATTAAAAACACATTAGCAACAACAGAAGCATTCATTGCACTATGCATGTCGTCCTTTTGCATATATTTCACAAGGTAAGGAACAATTGTATGCAGTATTATGGAAATATCATCATAGCGGTTATCTCAGGCTACAGAAAACAAGGCTTTATTCACGCAGCGATGTGTGACATAACAGCAAATCTTCCTTCTCTATATATACACATTACATATAAAAATAAGGTGTATAATCACTTATATGACTAAGGCCATATCAAGCTTTTCTGAGTAGAAGGTTTTATGATCGGATGTTATGATTAGATTGGTCTTCTAAAATATCCTGTCAAGTTAGCTTATTATGGTCAGCTAGCTCGCAACAGCTTAGATAATTCTAAATATTTCTAAACATGATTTAAAAGTCTGACCCTGAGACATCCTTCCAGGTTAGTTCATGTTAGCTTGCTGGATAACACCAATATATTAAATTATGTAAACATCTTTAAATAAAAAGTTAGTTGATTGCAGCGTTAGCTTAATGCTAACGGCAAATAACCTGAACATTTAAGAATATTAAAATTCCCACCAGGTCTTGATAGCTAGCTAGGACTAGCAATAATATTGAATAACAAACATTTACAAATATTTGTATTCCTCTCAGAAATCCTGTCAGACTAGCTCATGTTATCAAGCTGGCTAACATCAAGTGTCAGTAATATGAACATTTAATTAAATGGCCTCTCATAGTTAACATATTTACCATAAGGGTCTTGATATCTGATATTGGATTCTAAAATGTGGCCCAGTTTTAACCTACTGCTCGGATTGCCACCTGGTATTATTCGATTTTTGACCATCTCTTTACCTACCGTGCATCCCTGAAACATTCCACGGTCTGCTTTTGACAGACTATGAACTTATTTTAAAGTCAAAACAAGGTCAAGTCAGTGGCAAAAGCAGGTCATGAATAGACGTAGTCTGAATGCTGAGTTGATGACTTTAGCAGTTCAGACACAAGAAGGAAAATATGCTCAATATGCTCAAAATATAGAATTGTGAAATAAAACACATTGAGTGTAAATCACTTACAGTTACAAGGTAACGCGAGTGAAAACGGACGCGTTCTGTTCTTTGCTTCGATATCCAGGTCTGCATCGATCTCAGAAAGTCTGATAATTTTACCAAGTAGAGAGATACAGCTTTGCTTATGCTAGCTGTACAAGCAGGGTGAGTAACATACACCGAACAATAAAACCTTATAATGTAAACCCTTGTACCATGTGTTTGCTTTAAGTTGGGTATGAAATTTACTGTAATATTTTGTAAAATAAAAATATTTTTTACCATTTGTATCATTTGAAATAATGTCTTTTTGTGGACAAAAAAAAAATTTCATACATTTACATTTATAGCGTTTGGCAGACGCCCTTATCCAGAGCGAATTACATTTTACATCATTTTATTTTACAACTGAGCAATTATGGTTTAAGGGCCTTGCTCAGGGGGCCCAGCAGTGGCAGCTTTAGTGGACCTGGGATATAAACTCACAACCTTCCTCTCAGCAATCCAACTAGGCTACCAAACCCTTTTTTGTAGCTTTTCTATTTGCAACATTACCGTTTTATTGGTAGTTTGCTAGCAAAATTATATTCTGTATTGTAATCCAGGCAAGTGTGTAATATTAGTGCCCACCTATAGGATGCACATCCAAAGTCAGGAAGAAAACCTGAAACTGTTTAACAATCTAAACCAGTGCTACACTTACCACACAACCCAGAAGACTACGACCCCCAGAATGCAAATCTCCCTCTATGCCACAGGTGGACCTTACCCAAGATTTCAGCAAAATCTCATTAACCACCCTAGAGGGCTGATGAAATTTTGCCCCTGACTGTGTGTACGAGTGTGTGCATCATGCACAATGACACGATTCAGCCCTAAAAGTGCACAAGGAGGGAAGAGGTGAGGCAAGAGACGAGTCTGCTTTGATGACTATCGCACAGCTGCTCTGAACAAATGATCCAATTAGGACACACATTATGCGCACAGCGTTCATTCGGCCGAGCTGCAAATCCTCATCTAAAAATACTGCAGATTTTCACCTGTTTTTCAAACCAACATCTTTTCTCGATCTGTTAAAGTGAAATTCAGCGTGTGAGGAGATACATTACAGTGTGATCCGGAAATGTGAACTTTTATTATTATTGCTGTACAGTGCTGGTAAAGATAAAGACGTCTCAAAAGACAACACTGCCAACGAAGGCACGTCAGATTAAAAAAGGCAGTTAAACTCTGTAATTGTTTTATCTGGACAGGTTGTTTTGTTTATTTAGCGTTTTTACAAGCCGCTTCCAGAGTCGGCTCTTTTGTAACAGTCAGAGATAAAGACGCAAGGCTTCGCAGTTTCTCTGTAAAATGACAAACTGCATTTCTTTTCTTATTAACTTATTATCTTAAGAGAACTTGGTGCAAGAAGGACAGCAATAACTTGAACCAACTTGTTTTGAGGACATTCTCCTAACATTAAACATTGTAAATATCAAACTATAATATTTTTAAACCAGCAGTCTTTTCAAGAGCATTCTTAATGACATTAAGTCTCAGTTAGCGAAACCTTACTTATTATTAAAGAAATTTGTATTTTTACTAATTAAGAAGTCAGCAGTGATGAAAAACAAACAAACAAATAAATAAATCCACCCTTGAACAGCAGATACACCTCTAATAGGCATTAAGCATTTATTTCATTATTTATTTATTTATCTACGTTTATTCTAGAATTATTATACTGTGCATTTATGAAACTGTTCCAGCTCCAGTTGACATTTTGGCAAATATCCCCAGCACTCAATAAATGTGTAGTTGGGAGTGTGAGCCATCTGCTCCATCTTAGTAGGAAGTCTCACAGGAAGATGACATGCATTAGTAACAATAAAAGTGAAAAGATCCTCGATTCAATGCACAAAGCACACAAAGGGTCAATTAGACAAGCAAATGTTCAACCACTGTGGTCCTCAAACAGATTGGTGGTGAAGCCTTGATGAGTGAACTACATCTAGTAGTGCACTGTGAATAGTAGTGATGAGAATTATATACCGGCTAATGCTAGTTGCCTGACTAAGAAAACAACACAATTTTGTTGTGCACTACTACGTCCAGAAGGGACAGAGGGAGATAACACTAAGTTATCTTAGTGTAATTACTTAGTGTAATGGCTGACAGTGTAAACAGCACTGGCACAGTTTAACACAGCGCCAACACGGTGGAGCGCAGCGCCAACACGGTGGAGCGCAGCGCCGACACGGTGGAGCGCAGCGCCGACACGGTGGAGCGCAGCGCCGACACGGTGGAGCGCAGCGCCGACACGGTGGAGCGCAGCGCCGACACGGTGGAGCGCAGCGCCGACACGGTGGAGCGCAGCGCCGACACGGTGGAACACAGCTGACACGGTGGAACACAGCTGACACGGTGGAACACAGCTGACACAGTGGAACACAGCTGACACAGCGGAACACAGCTGACACAGTGGAACACAGCTGACACAGTGGAACACAGCTGACACAGTGGAACAGCACCAGCACCAACAGAGTGGAACACAGCTGACACAGTGGAACAGCACCAGCACCAACAGAGTGGAACACAGCTGACACAGTGGAACAGCACCAGCACCAACAGAGTGGAACACAGCTGACACAGGGGAACACAGCTGACACAGCGGAACACAGCTGACACAGCGGAACACAGCTGACACAGCGGAACACAGCTGACACAGCGGAACACAGCTGACACAGCGGAACACAGCTGACACAGCGGAACACAGCTGACACAGCGGAACACAGCTGACACAGCGGAACACAGCTGACACAGCGGAACACAGCTGACACAGCGGAACACAGCTGAAACAGCGGAACACAGCTGAAACAGCGGAACACAGCTGAAACAGTGGAACACAGCTGACACAGTGGAACAGCACCAACAGAGTGGAACACAGCTGACACAGTGGAACACAGCTGACAGTGTTAAACCTATGACACTGTTTACCTCAGCCTACTGTACATGTTGCCTAATACTGTGTAACATGAAAGACAGGTTATATCACAGAAGACATAATGTAACTAAAATGAAAGTGTAACTTGACACAGTTACCACTGACTGTGTAACACAGGAAGAAGACAGTGATACGGTGTAATACATCTGAAGGAGCATAATACCGTATAACACTGCTGACACAGCGAAAGGATTCAACCCATGTAGAACACTACACAGAGGGGCACAGATAAGAAAAGCACACCCTGCTTATATAGATTCACTGTCTGCACGGTAAGTATTCATTTGGGTGGCAAACTGAAGTCATGATATATTTGCATCTTATTTCCATCTCCTGTAAGAACAGCAAAGTTCTACTGATGAGGTCATTTCCTATAAACCACCAGAACAATAAGAATAATAAAGATTTTATAATAAAATTAAGCTAGTATCTGTCTTACGTGCTAGAAATCTTAATGTTAAAACAAAGCAATTCAACTCTCTCTCTCTCACACACACACACTTTCCCAGCATGAAAGGAAACGACTGGCATTGTTTTATTATATTACAGAAAGACTTACAGTTTTATACAATTTATAATGACCGGTAGGCCGCTTGTAGCCCAATTAGTGTTGTCCTTACTTGGAAATTCTTTAATCTAGCAAGTATTTTCACAGCACTTGAGGAAACCTGAACCTCAGCCCTGTGTGCTGTTATCTTACACCAGTACTGAAGTACGCTGTGGGTCAAACACTCCAATCGCATGCGTAACCTTGACAAGAACTCAGTAAAAGTAGAAGCAAGTGGAAATAATCAAAAGCCATGCTGTGAAAAGTAAATAAGAGTCAGAGAAGGACACGGCATCAGAGATAATCACACTCAGCAGGAGGAAAGGCGACTGGGAAAGAAAGCTCACAGTTACACTGTATGTCGCGCACACAGGGTACAAACTGCAAATCTTCCACCGCACGTGGTTACGTACCGATCACATGACCAGCACCGTTTTTCCGTTTCTTTTTATCCTGCGCCTGCATGGCTGGGACCATTGAGGGGAAAACTTCACAGGGATCATCAGCAATACATACACATGAAACACAATGTAAAGGAGATTCATCTCTCATCTACTAGTTTAAGAGCACTACAGTATATACGGTGTGAATCAAGAGCTTCTGCAACCTATATAATCTGCTATAACTCTAAAACAATGTGGTGCCAAATTATGGCTTTCCACCCTATGTAGTGCACTAGAAATCCAATTTAGCTTTATAATTCCTATATAACAATAACAGTACTTGAAGGGTATAAAATAATAGTTTCTGTACATCTTTTTATAAAATAAAACTTCATGCACCCCATGAAGTGCGCTATGGAAGCCGTTTAGGTTTGTCTTCCTGCTCACTATTTAAGCTCACTAGACATGGATGACTAGTGCCCTAGGACTTACACAAAACAATAATAGATTCAGCTCCTTTTATATGTGCACTATATAGAGAATAAAGAAATGGCACCCGCATGTAATGTGTAGCAAGTAGGGAGCCATTTACAATTTGTTTTCCTGTTCACTATATAAGCGCACTACATAGGCAACAAATGATATAATCAGACACTCTGCGCAGATGTCAAAACATTAAACACGGCTTGTTTATTATATGGCGTAGAATAAAGGTTCCTGGTCCCCTTAAAGTGCACCATGTGGCAAATAAGAAGCTATTTAGAAATAAACTTTCTACACCCTGTGTAGTGTATTAGATATTTGTGAATGTGTGAAATTCAGCTGTTTAACTGTAAAGAGTGTGAAAAAAAATAATCCTGTGCTCTATAAACTAGACTCCTATGTCCATGCAGTGTCCTGGAAGTGTTCGGACCCTTATTTTAGTGAGCTATAACAATTCCTGCACCTTATGCACTGCACTGTGTTTACTGTATGTGGAAGCCACTGGACTGACACCTACTTTTGTTCCCTGTGTGGATTTAAAGAATACAGTCATAAGCACACTTTATTTGTAGCCTATGTAGTGCACTATATGTAGTAAAATAGGCACTATTTGGGATGTCTCCCTAATCCTTGCACAAGTGTCATAGGTGTTTTGAAGGAAAACATTTGGATACAAAAGTCATCTTTTGAATCCTTTTTATAAAAGGTAATGTCTAATGTATAAAATATTTCATGTGTCTGTGTACAGCCTATAAAAGTGCCCTATACCCTGTTAACTGTACTGTTTTCTACTCTGTATTCTGCACAGTATCCTACACTGTATTCTACACAGTTTTCTGCGCTGTATTATAGACTATTATACAGTATTATACACAGTTTTCTGCGCTGTATTCTACACTGTCATCTGCTCTGTATTATACACTGTATTATAGACTATTATACACTATTATACACAGTTTTCTGTGCTGTATTCTACACTGTCATCTGCTCTGTATTATACAATGTATTATAGACTATTATACACTATTATACACAGTTTTCTGCGCTGTATTCTACACTGTCATCTGCTCTGTATTATACACTGTATTATAGACTATTATACACTATTATACACTGTATTCTGCACTGTATTATACACTATATTATACACTATTATACACTGTTTTCTGCACAGTATCCTGCTCTGTATTCTACACTATTATACACTGTCATCTGCTCTGTATTATACACTGTATTATACACTATTATACACTGTATTCTGCACTGTATTATACACTGTTATACACTATTATACACTGTATTCTGGACAGTATCCTGCTCTGTATTCTACACTATTATACACTGTCATTTGCTCTGTATTATACACTGTATTATAGACTATTATACACTATTATACACTGTATTCTGCACTGTATTATACACTGTATTATACACTATTATACACTGTATTCTGCTCTGTATTATACACTGTATTATAGACTATTATACACTATTATACACAGTTTTCTGTGCTGTATTCTACACTGTCATCTGCTCTGTATTATACAATGTATTATAGACTATTATACACTATTATACACTGTATTCTGCAGAATAATGATATGATGATGAGGGTTTTGGGGATCAGCACAATGCTCAGATAAGAGTATAAATGAGACCAGACCGAGGTGTGTGACTTACTCAGAGCTCCAGCAGCACTGAGTCCGACACCCTGCTCTTTACAGGCCGGTGGTGTGGCGCTCTGCCGCTCAAAGTTGCCCGGGTTGGAGAAGTAATCACGCAGCCTGGGCAGCTCCCTGCCGGCCTCCAGCATCTCGGTGTGCAGCTCCAAGGCTGTGAGGATGTATTGATCTCGGAGCAGCTGCGCCGCGATGGCGTCCACGGACACCCGAGGGGGCTCAGCGCCGCTTCCGGCACCGAGGCCCGCACCTGTCCGGTGGCTGGACAGTAACAGCGAGCTGGGATCCGTGTCAGTCGGCGGAGGGGAGAAGGGCCCTGGGCTCCGGCCTTGTGCATCGTCACTCGGGCTGCGCTGCTCGCTGTCACCACCGTCGCGTCTCCGCCGCTCCGGTTCCTCCTCCGAGTCGCTCGTGTTAAACGGGTTGATGCTCCCCGTCGCCATTTTCTTAAGATTCCAGGAGAAGGAAGTGAGCCGCCTCGCCGGCTGATGGACTGAAGCTCGGGTCCGAACGCTGACAGCTTCAGAGATCCGTTCTGCTGAATAGCATTTCAACACCAACACTGCTGTCGGAATTGGTGTTCCACCCGTATTCAGTCGCCCCGCCCTCTTCTCTCGGATTGGCTGAGCAGTTAATACTCGATAAAGCCGCTGATTGGACAGTGAACAAGACGTTTTTATCACCATAGCAATTATATAGTGTTATGGATGAGATGCTCCTGTTAATAGGGATGATTTTGGTTAACGCGTCCTCCATGTTGACATGTCAGATTAAAATTAGTAAAGTAAAGCAAATTCTCAGCCAAGTGAAATCATGTGTATATAACATGACAAATTGTGGTACAGTTTATATATTAGTCATTTTAGATACACAACATATGTTTAGTCTAATCTGAACTAACACTATTTATAAACAGTAAACTTCAAAAATAAAAATATTACTTTTTTCGGTTATCTCAGTTATTTTACATTAATAGCAATTTCACTGTCCAATCGGTGGAAGTGCGTATGAAACGCTGTCCTATCATAAAGCAGGAGGCGGGATCGCCGGAATACAGGTAGGGAAAAAATAAAGGGCAACACCTGTTTCGGTTGTACAAACTGGGCTTCCGTCTGTCCCGGAAGTGACCTTTACTTGTTTAGCGTTTACTGGGTGGTGGATCATCTTATCCGTTTGAGCCAGATTGGTTTAATATATATAGATGGACGATTAAGCGGTCTATATCATCTATATCATTTGTAGAAACAAAAGCAAGTGACAAAAGAAAAATTGTCGTTTCGAGCCGTTCACTTTAATTTACTGCGGATTATTGAGCCCTCTAGCGCCACTGTGATATAGCAGTAAGCTTCTGGCATAAGCGGAAGTGGGTAGGACTTTTCCAAATGAAAAGTTCCAAAATTACAATCGACACTCGATCACAAATTGGCTCTTTAAGACATTATTTAATATTGTAAACGATGACCAAGTAGACTGTTTTGTAAACATGTATATGTATATTATTTTTTTTTATAACATCATTATTGGCAAATGAGTCGCAGAAACGATCATATCAATTTATTTTAAATCTGGTACACATCGATATAATTTATATCTACTATAACTTATTATTATAATTATTATTAAAGAAATCGTTTTTAAAATCTCATATCAGTCCACGCCGATCTGCGTTTTTGGTTAAATCATTTTCCAAAATAAGTTGCAAAACAAGACTTTTATTTTGATATGCCGATAAGCCTCATTAGCACAACAGCCGCGGTAACGAATCTACAACGCTACATACTCCGTTTGTACTGAACACATACGGAGTAGATGAACATTTTCTTGTTTAATGAAGTGTTCATGGTCGACTCTGGGTTGAAATAGTTAGAAAAGGAGGCTAAGCGGTCGCACCGAGTCCGTTATCTGAGTATCTGGGAGTTTCAAATGAAGTAAGATAGCGTGGTTGTGCGCGCGCGCTCACTCGGTTGGTATTCTGCGGTTGCCAGGATACAGTCGCGATGCTTGTTGAGTTAGAAGTCTGATTGGCTGCGAGGCTGATAATCAACATCAAGAGAACGTTTTTCTGCTCTCGAGCCTCACGAGGAAAACTCGCTATGTTTGGTTGCTATTCTGATTATAAATAAACCAAACAACGTCAACTTTGTCGAAGAAAAATCGAAGATGGTGACAGAATGTGGATACATGCCTTATATGGAAATGAAGGTACTGTGATTTAATCCGTGTGTGTGTGTGTGTGTGTGTGTGTGTGTGTGTGTGTGTGTGAGACGACCATAAATGTAGTCTGGAAACCTTTTTTTCCGGAATGTTTGTATTTGGATTGATCTCTTGTCAATCATTTTTTTAGCCACGCCCCAAACGCCTCTTTACATTCACATCAATGATCATTAGGAGAAGCTTCATGTTTTATAAAGTTATACCTTGGCTTTCAAAGAGCTGAATGTCAAACAACTCCTGAAAGTTAGTTAAAGCACCATGGTTTTGTGTAAATGAACGTGTGGACATGATTTCAGCATATAAAAGGACCATTCAGATCTTATATAGCTTCACACGTTTAACTGTTAGACATTTTTTTTTTACCACAAATTCTACTTTAATGCACCTTTTTAAAAAATAAAGCTGTATATTTATGAAAACTTCTCTTCTTTTTTTAATTTCTCTGCTGTTTAGTCAAGCTTTGCTCAAAATACAGAGGACACCGAGCCTCCTGGCAAAACTATGTCACAAACCAAACAGAATAAAGGTATAAATCCTTTCATTATAATGACATCATAATTAATATCACGGTAAAAATTCAACATTATCGAATTGTTTTGTCTTTTTGTCTTGGTTTCAGATGATGGATATGGTTTAAGTTTGCAGCTGGGAGAGGAATATGAAAGGAAAAAGCAAAAGCTGAAGGAAGAGCTTCGCCTGGATTACAGGCGCTTTGTGTTGGAGGTGATCACTATTCATCTGTTCATCTTTATTACTCGCTTCTGGTCAGGGTCACAGAACGGGACAGCAGTCCATCACAGGTCACTTATTCACAAAGTGCAATTTAGTGTAACACATCTGCCTGCTGACCACACAGTGTTTTTCTGAAGTGGGAGGAAACATACCACAGCTTTTAATACACCGAACGAACCCAACTGTATGGCTGAAACCTAATACAGTTAAATTTGTTACACAGAAATACACAGTTGTTCTCAGGAACAGTGAAAACATGAAGCTTTGAGTCGGTTGTATTCCAAAACCAGGCCTGAGAAATATTTTTATACTGATTTGACTGCCTACTAAATAGAAAGTGGTAAAGCAGGGAACTCAATCGGCGCTTAGAAATATCTGTTATAACCCAGAATCCTTGCAGGGTGCATTTAGTGTTGCCTGGCTTTACCACACGTGATGTGGAATATCAGCTCATTAACAAGCCCAGGTGAGGTTACCATAGGTGTCTAAGGAACACTACATGCACACAGCAGAGAGGTGAACGCAGACATGACCCAGTGTGCGACTGAGCTATCTGAGCTATTTGCTTCAGAGTTCGAAATAAGGTTCATAGGAATGTGTTTTTAATTCTATTTTATTAATCTAAAGTCTTTTAATCATAATCATTGTTTTTAGAGAAATCCAGATATAGATTAAGATCTTCAGTGAGAACTTTGGATGTAAAAGTGAGAAAAATGTCCCTGAGACATGGCTATTTATTTGAGCTGGGAAGTGCATTGAGTAGAGAGGGGACTGAGATCATAGAGAATTAATTAACATCCTCTGACCTATCAGATACGGTGTGGTGTAGGTTTGCTAAATAACTGATGTTCGTATTAGTTAGAAGTCTTTTGTATGCTCATTCATGTGTGAAAACTATCAGGCAAATTAATTCTATTTCAGAAATATGATTATAAATTATTTGCATTTTTCTTACATTTTCTGAAGTTATAATAAAGCACTTCTTTGGTCTTGTATTCTAGAAACAAAATGTCAGTGTCAATGAGCCATTTTCTCAATCCCAAACACAGTCTCTCCTCACAAGAGAGAGGAGATCTACTAAAGTGAGTGTATTTGTCCGTGTATTTGTGTGTGTGTGTGTGTGTGTGTGCGTAGTAGAGCTGGTAATCAAAGGAGGGAATTCATTATGTGTAAAGCAATACCTGGGTGACACAATCTAGTGATGAGTTTAACACGGACTGGAGATTGTTCTCACATGTTGACGTTGGAAGAGATTTGGTGTCCAGTAGCAACACCACATTGTCATTTGAGTCTGTTTCTGTTTGGTACAATGCTGTTCTTCATTGTCGAGGTGGACTTGTATCTCAGGTATACTGTGTATTGTTACATGAATGTGTGTTATTCTTCGCACACCTATGTTCAGGCTGTACATACTTACCCAGAGTTGTTGTTATTTTTTTCAATTATTTAATTGTAACATCTGTCTAACATCTAATATCATGAGGTTTTATTATTACACATCAGAAGTTAAATGACGTTAAATGAACTGATATTAGAAAAGGTCATGGTTTACTACCCTTTGTGACTTGAATTCATAAATAAATTATTTGTGGTTAAGTTTATTTTATTTTTTATCAGGATACAATGCAAGGTGAGAAGACTAAGGACTACAGTCCGTTACTCCGAGGAGAGGAGGAACTGCAGAAGATGAGAAAAACTTCAAATGCCCCACAGGTTTGTGTTGACGGTGTTATATTTAGACTAAATTAGAGTGTAAACTACACTACAGATTGTACACAGATTGTAAACTACACTACAGACAAACACTACACAGTTTGTCGCGACAAACTTTGATGTTGGCGAGTAGACATAAGGGACAGTGTTACTTTTAGCAGTGTTTACATGTCCATCTTGTGCTAATTTTTGATTTTCACGTGCCGTCATCAGAATACCCGTGAGGAAGTTCCCCTCACTGTTCTGTGTGTTTTGATATGTCACATGTCAATGTTGTAAAAAGTTTTTAATTTTGCATATATTGGGGCAGGGCTGCGGGACAACCGAAAGGCCAGTCGGTACACCAATTTAAAAGTTTGTTCAGAGTATCACCCTAAAGGAGCTGGCCGAGTTTGGTGTAGATAGTTCGAAAGCTTGCCGAGTTATAAACCTCCAAAGTTTATAATGGGAGTCTATGGGGAAAAAAGGCCATTTTGAGACCCGGTACCAGAAGTACCGGAAATCGGATTGCTTAGAAAAGTAATAGCAACAAACTTCAGACCAGGTTCTACAACATATCCGAATTTGGTGCATGTGGCTCAAAAGCCCTAGGAGGAGTTACTATTATAAATTTTTGTCTAAGCTTAAATAGGAAAACAGAATGTTGGCTTCTACAAAGTGACATAATTAGCAAATGGGAGTAAATAGAGACATCTGAAAAAGAGGTTCCAGTCTTCTGATTAAACCTGAACACCAACGCAGAACCACCCTCAGCACTTTCCTTATATTGTTTTACTGAGTGCTGGTGTTCGTGGTGTTCAGAAATTATATAATTAAAACATTATCGTCTTCAAAATGTTCAAAATGTACCAAGTTTTTGGTAAATATTTAAACAATACAATATTAAGAACTAACACTGCTGTCTGGCTCTAGCCCCGGGGAAAAGATCATTTCATCTCTACAACCTCATACCATCCATCGTTTTCTCCAAAGCCGCGAGGACGCAAGAGTCCAGAGAGGCTGAAGTATTCCAAGAGAGACAACCCGATCGATCGCGTGTCTCATGCTGCCCCGATGCCAGCGCGAAGAGATTTGGAGGACATACCCAGACGCTGGCTAAGGAGGTCCAGGAGGGAACGCTACAGCTCTGATGAGGAGCTGAACTCTGATGAAGAGGAACAAGAGGAGCTAGAGCTTCTGCAAAGGAGGAGGCCCAAACATCGACCTGAGCCTGCACTGGCTGGCAGGAGACACCGAAAACTCCAACACAGAGCTGATAGGTGTGTTGCAGTAACTTATTCAGTTCTGTTTGCAGTTAAAGATTTGTGCCGTCATAGCCGAGACTTCACTGAGGGTGTCGTTAATCTGAATGTATTTCTACTGAACAGGTTTACTCAGGAGAACACCGAAGTGGAGGAACCTACCGTTAACGTAGAGGACCATCAAGAGGAAAACAGACGAACTCCACTGGCACCAATAAAAGCCAAGTACTGACAGAGCAACTTCGTTAATTGCATTTTTTCAATGTCGAGGGTTTAAACAAGAGGGAATTTTCAAGTGCATTAAATAGTGAATGAGGTAATGCACAGATTAATCCTCTCCTCTCTTGCATTTGTTGTGGTGGAAACGTAAGAGTTCGTGGTTTCCGCTGGTTTTTGAGCTGAGATTTCAGTCAGGCTTTCTGTTAAATCTCAGTCAGGGTGTCTATTAGCGAAAGAGTCGCAGTCAGACGGGATGCAGAGAACGGATAAGATTTATTAGGCAGCTTCCTGGTTAGAATCATCGATCTGTAGAACGATGGGAAGTGCTTTTGATTTTGTGTTTCCTGATTGTCTTGCAGTCCACTAGCACCAGCGCAAGCCAGAGCTGCAAACAAGAGGAACATGGCAGAGTTTGCTACAGGACTTATGATCGGTGAGATTAATAGCTTCATCAACTCTTCCTTCCTTTATCAGTATTTTTTCACTCTACAGATGAGAAGTTTGTTCATATATTTGTTTCATATATCTGCAGTGCATTACTGGGATTTAGGTTTCAAAACCTGTAAATGTGCTGGATCTCTCTTTAAATATCGTTGTTTTTTTAATCGCTCCTATAGGGGCTGCTGAGGGAGAGGAAGCTGTTCAGAGAAGAAAGGAGCGTTACAGACAGGAGCTACTGGAGCAAATAGCCGAACAGCGCAAAAATAAGAAAAAGTGGGTGCACTGCACTGCGGAGGAACTCGTTTATCTGTCTTTCATACAGCTATTCTCATATTCAAAAACATTTCTTCATACCTTATGTTTATCTCCTATGGCTACCGATAAATCAATGCTTTTTTTTTTTTCTTACTAATGATGAGTTACTAAGACCGATATTTGCCGTAGCCGCATTATCGCTGATTCACTGCAACGTGAAATAGACTGAAAATGTTTGTCATAATATCGACGTTATTATTTATCATAGTTATAATTTGTAGGGAAAAGGAGCTCGAATTGAGAGTTGCTGCTACAGGAGCTATCGACCCGGAGAAAGAGGTATTCGAGACATTACACGATGTCATTCTGTTACACTTCTGGTGCGCTGTAGTCAAAAGTGTAGCTAAAGCATGCGACCTTGGGATAAAAGTCAAGTTAATACAAAGTTACTTGCCCGTCAAGGCGACAAACGTATTTGTGATCTGAACGCATGATTTGCTGAACTGATCTATGCACATTAATTGTTTAATAGCTGAACTTAAATGTCGATGTGTGGTGTCTGATACCAGCCTTGTGATTGTGTTTTTAGCACCAACAGAAGCAGGTAACTGTGTGGCTCTCTTTTATACAGTAGATGGCAGACTTGTCTTGCTGGTCTATTTTTCATTACAAAACATTCAATACAAATTAAACTATAGATTTTTCTTTTTTCCTTCAGTCCCTTAATTTCTTTCTTTCTTTCTTTATTTATTTATTTATTTATTAATACAAGAAAAATAACCATATCCTACTTTTTGGAACCCCATTCTGTTCATGTTCACAATATTTTATTAGACTCCTATTAATACAACATGCTTTTTGTTTCAGTGTATGACCGTGTACCTGCCTGGTCTCCCACAGCCTGACAGGATTAAACAGTTTGGTGCTGTAAGGAGGGAGCATGAAGGCAGGAGACGGGATGTGCCCTACAAGCCTGGAATGGGACTGGACACCCTCGGGGCAGACATGATTAAGAGGACACAGGAAGTAGAGAGAGAGCCACCGGAGAAACCCCGCATGGCCTTCCAGTCTCCTATTCTGGAATTCAGCACCGCTCTGGGGCACCTGGGTAACACGGCCAGCACCGGAGTCAGAAACGGTGGCGTTGCGGCATTCAACGAAAACTTTTCCAAAGACTTCTCCGGAACTATTGGAGAAATGGTTGCCCCCAGGTGCACTTTATTACCCATGTTTACATATTTTAGGATTATTTTACCTGCCATGGACGATGCTTGTCCCGTTTGATCAGTACGTTCTGCATCTAACCTATAAACTGTATTATTTGGATTATTCTGTGCGCAGAGTTGCAAGAGTTGCTCCTCCGCCGGCACCCACCCTGTCCGAGGCATACAGCACTCCGTACGATGAAGCCTACTATTACTACGGAGCCAGGAATCCCCTAGACCCTAATCTGATCAACTGTGAGTGGTTTTAACGTTGTTTTGGCCTTTTGAATAATTCTAAACTTTTAATAGCCAAATTAACATGTAATGATTTTCCTGATGATGGATCTTCCTGAATTACTGCCAGTGTAAAATATCGTCGCTGTCGGGCGGAAACCTCGTATGTCCAAATTTGGTCAATTTCATATTTTTTCACATATCGATGCTATTGGTCAGTCCCCACGTGGGTCTGTTATTTTTACAAGTTATTAACCAATCTAAAGTCTTGAAAATAGCTTGAGCGCAAATCTCATAACTCCATTGGACACTTCAACTGTCCACCTCTTCCTCACTCCGTGGGAGAGCTTCACGGCATATTTCTCCTCAAGAAGAGTCGCAACGAATCAACACGTCTTCTGAGGTAAATGTCTTCAAAACACTGGGCTCAAAGAAAAAAAAATCTTGACCCCCGCTAGTTCTGGTGCTCGTCTGAGGACAGGAATTTAGCGCAAGACAATCCACTGCAACGCGGACTAAACCCTGTGCACTGCAGATAAGGTACGGCGTTTTTTTAATTTCCTGAAAAATAACGGTTTTGGAGATACAAGGATTCCGCCCGACAGCGACGATATATAAAATCTTATTTGAAGGCTTTGTATTAATATTTATAAACTGCTTTTATCCATACTTTGTACATTGTCTGGTATGTTGCACCATCCTTAGACAGTATGCAGTCTTTAAAGTAAGTGTGTGTGTGTGTGTGTGTGTGTGTGTGTGTGTGTGTGTGTGTGTGTGTGTGTGTGTGTGTGTGTGTGTGTGTGTGTGTGTGTGTGTGTGTGTGTGTGTGTGTTAGATGGACCTCCAGCAGTGCACCCACCACCTATTCTCCCAGCCGGGGCATTTAAATCAGTCCTTCAGCCTCCTGCTGGAGTCTTTTCACAGTAGGTGCTCTTAATCACTTGCTGTACATTTCATTTATTTAGCACCTTGGTGATCTTTTCAAAGCGGCTTCCTTCTAATGAAGCCCATTTGGAACTCAGCCTTAAAATATTTTGCTATAAAGCACTGGTCTTATTTGCTATAAGCTGCTTGTGCATAAAAGTTGTAGAGAAGTGTAAAATAGGATTAAAATATTACTAAAGGCAGCAAAGAATTAGTTTTTTTTTTATGTCTGTTAAGCTTACTGGCTGAAAGTGATGTTTTCACTCTGCTAGGTTTTTTTTTTTTTTTTTTGGAAGACATTTTTCTCACCTAGCTACAGTCTGCTGCAGCGTTCGTCATATTCGATGCTTTGTACTGACATTTATGGGGTGTTTTTATGTAGGAGTAAATAATAACGCTATCCCCAGGTCAGATTTTAGATATCACAGCCATGTCACAGAGTTACTTCTACCCTGTTTGTTTAGCAGATTTACATTTAGACATCAGCTCATGGTTTGTGACCCCCTCTTTGTTCTATAACCGGTAAATAAGAATACTTCTCAAATCTTTCTGTAGACCAGCTCCACAGCATGGCGTTTCTCCTTCTGGAATTGGGATGGGAGCAAATCCTGACAGGCACCAATATTCCAAGGACCGTACACAAAGCTACAAGGAGGCACTTCAACAACAGGTAAAAGATAAAGTATGCAAGCATGTGCACTGTATTGTAGGCTCAGCACAACCCGGTTACCTCTCACTCACTCACTCACTCACTCATTTTCTACCGCTTATCCGAACTACCTCGGGTCACGGGGAGCCTGTGCCTATCTCAGGCGTCTTCGGGCATCAAGGCAGGATACACCCTGGACGGAGTGCCAACCCATCGCGGGGCACACACACACTCTCATTCACTCACACAATCACACACTACAGACAATTTTCCAGAGATGCCAATCAACCTACCATGCATGTCTTTGGACCGGGGGAGGAAACCGGAGTACCCGGAGGAAACCCCTGAGGCACGGGGAGAACATGCAAACTCCACACACACAAGGCGGAGGCAGGAATCGAACCCCCAACCCTGGAGGTGTGAGGCGACCGTGCTAACCACTAAGCCACCATGTACCTGTAGTTACCTGTAGTTCTAAAAAATACTGAAGGCATGCCTCTACGTTACTTTGGGACGGATCACGTTAGCATTATAAGCAAGTATGTAGCATAGTATTGAAATCCCAAATGTGAGTACCTTGTGAAATACTGTGATAGAAGAAGAGCCAGCCAAGTCAGTCAGTGTAAGGATTTCAGTGTTTGGACAGGAATAGATCAGGCAGGAGTCGTGTTGGTGTCTTTCTACTGTAACAAAACCCACAGGCATACGAAGACTAGCATGTAGTTTTTTTTTTCCTGCCACAGATTGAAGAGAGGCAGGAAAGGAAGAGACGAGAGAGGGAGGAGCAGGAAAGGTACGAGGCGAAACTGGAGGCTGAGATGAAAGCCTATGAGCCGTGGGGAAGAGGAGGCGCTGGGGCTCCACTTAGGGATGAACAAGGAAACCTCATCAGTAAGACCACACTAACGCCTTAATGTTTTCTGTTTTCTTTCTGTGTCTTACATGTTTTTGATTTTTAATTTCTCACTCAGTTTTTAATCAACTTTAACTCGATTATGGAATGTCAGTAGTGTCCTTTATGTCGTACAGCATCTGTTATTATCCTTACAACGCTGTACTCGATCTTAAAGTAATCACTAATACTGACATCTCTTTCGTAATGAAGTAAGATTTCCTTCAAGCTTCTATTGCTAATCTGTTTAAAGCCTCACAAAATGTTTGGGGGCAGTTTTGTGCCGTATAAAGAAATCTAAGATCGCTTTCTTTGTCCATGTCTAGGTGATCTGAAGCGTATGCACAGAAGCAACGAGGAGGCATATGCGAACCCAGACTCGCGTAACAAAACAGACGTAGCATCAGGGGATTGCACTGGAGCCACAGCAAGGCCAGAGGATAAGGATTTTACTTCACACAGAGCATCAGATAACAAAGGTATACATGTGGAAACCCTGTGAGATCCAAACTTAAAGGAAAGCTTTGGTCTTTTTTTTGGACACAGTTTTTTCCCTGACCCCGAATGTAGGTGAAATTTAGCTAGTGAAGATGGAAATAAAATCAGTATTAAACGTCATATATAGATTTTTAAATGTGTTTTGTAAACAGTAAAGATAAAGAACAGAAGGACAGTGAGCTCAGTGTGTCCTGCACTGCATTTAAGTGAGGTACAGAAAAACGTGATCAAATTGTGAGTGAGTGAATCATGCACTAGGGGCACGGTGGCTTAGTGGTTAGCACGTTCGCCTCACACCTCCAGGGTCGGGGTTCGATTCCCGCCTCCACCTTGTGTGTGGAGTTTGCATGTTCTCCCTGTGCCTCGGGGGTTTCCTCCTGGTACTCCAGTTTCCTCCCCCGGTCCAAAGACATGCATGGTAGGTTGATTGGCATCTCTGGAAAATTGTCCCTAGTGTGTGATTGCGTGAGTGAATGAGTGTGTGTGTGTGCCCTGTGATGGGTTGGCACTCCGTCCAGGGTGTATCCTGCCTTGATGCCCGATGACGCCTGAGATAGGCACAGGCTCCCCGTGACCCGAGGTAGTTCGGATAAGCGGTAGAGAATGAATGAATGAATGAATCATGCACTTTATCATGATGCTAATCTGCTAGCATTTTAGTTTTAGTTTAGCCTTGTAACTCGCGTTCAAATCTGACATACCCGTTATTAAGCATAAGCATTTCTTGACTTGTTTACATATGAGGAAAGGGAAAAAAACAACTTTCTTTTTCATTTTTATACCCTAGATGGTATTTGACCGAAAACAAAATCTAGTAGTTTAATTTTGCTTCTGGTTAAGTAATGAGTTTCTGCATCCGGGTTTTGATTAAATGTCCTCTCGCAGTTTCCTCCTTCACCCAGCCATCACCACACGCTCGAGGAAACGTGTTCAGTGAGCTTCCAACGCCACAGCAGCTCCGTGACCAGGAGAGATACAAGGAGAGCCTAAAACAGCAGGTATAAAGTGCTTTCCATTACATATTAACCACATTCTTCTGAAAATGCCTCTGATTTGAAGTGACCTGGAATTCTGGGCAAACACAGATAGAGGAGAAGCGGAGGATTGAAGCAGAGAGGAGAGAGAAGCTGCGGCTGGAGGAGGAGAAGGAGGAGAAGAGGCTGGCTGAGCAGAGAGTGCAAATGCAGAGGCAGTTTGAGGAGGAGCAGAAGAAGGAAAGACGCAAGGTTTGTCCCCGCTCGTCTCTCTCAAACGCTTCACATGAAATTAGAAATAAGACGTTAATATTTATGTACTTTAACACCTGAAGGTTCTGAAATGTTCAGCATTAGAGTTTGAATTAGCACCTGCTCTCTTCTTCTGCAGCAAAACGCCCGAGAGCAGGAGGTGACCCGGCAAGCTGAGGAGCGGCACAGAGAGGCCGAAAAGAAGAGGCAGGAAAAGAAGGGGAATGAGGCATTGAAGCGACAGTACGAGCAGGAAAGGCAAGCCCGCCTGGAACAGGTCCGTGCAGCAATTTGCTCATTAAGTGTTTTGCGTTTACTGGCACGTCTGTGGTTGTACTGACGGTGCAAACTGTTTTTGGGAACCCAAAGGAGTTCAGGACTCATTCACCACCCATCCCTACAATCCAAAAGAAATTAGGCCACCAGGTTTCTCCCAGACCGCCTTCAGTCAAGAGCCAACGGTCAACTTCAGCTTACTCTGTAAGTTACCATCTTATGGGGTCTGATGGAATTTGTCATGACAAACAAATGAGGAAAAAGCTAGAACGTGTTCCGTGTGTCGTTCCACAGGTTCGGTCTATTTCCACTCCCCAGTCCCCACCTGTTCCTGCACGGAGGAACCAGATCAGAGCAGCAGGTAACTCGCATCACCTTCTCAGACTTGCCACACATTTGTAGAATTCATTCATTCATTTTCTACCGCTTATCCGAACTACCTCGGGTCTCGGGGAGCCTGTGCCTATATGCATTTGTAGAATTGTAAGGACATTTTCCTGTACTTCAGAAAAAAAAAAAATCACATCCCTTTTGAAATAAAAAAAAGTGAGTGAAAGGATTTTAGTTACTGTTATTTAGCTACAGCTCTGAGTCCGTGGAAGAACCTCCAGCGGATTGTGTAATGAATGTGTGTTTTAGAGGAACAGCAAGATGTGATCAGGAAGTTATCATTTATGCGTCGGCACCTCAGAAGTGAGCAGAAACGGCTCGAAGGGCAGCTACAACACTCCGACAGAGAGGATACGCAAACTCCCTTGAAAAACAGGTAATACACACATCATTCGGTGCATTAGCTGACATCCGGTTTACATGGCAAGCTTTTATGGCTTATAATAAATATTGTGTTCAAAGACAAGGAATTTTAATAGAATATATATAATCCAGTCGTGTGTGTGTGTGTGAGGGCTTACACCA
Source organism: Tachysurus vachellii (assembly GCF_030014155.1). Lineage (NCBI taxonomy): Eukaryota > Metazoa > Chordata > Actinopteri > Siluriformes > Bagridae > Tachysurus > Tachysurus vachellii. The sequence continues at coordinate 3,886,352 of NC_083484.1, forward strand.
ACACACTGTATAATCCTCTTTACTGTCCCACAGTGACAGGGCTTCTCCTTGTACTGTATGAATTGCATTCTAGCATTTTTATTGATTTATATAATGTGTGTGTGTGTGTGTGTGTGTGTGTGTGTGTGTGTGTGCGTACATGTGCACAGAGCGCAACCTCCACTCAACGCCTTTGACATGGCCAGGCTGCGACTGGAGATGCCTGTAAAGAGACCCCCTACAACCACCAGAGCACCGAACAAGCAGATCATACACGACTTCAACCAGCTCAAGTACAGAGGTAAAATACAGAGGCCAATATTACACATGAACAGCTTCACAACGACACACACAGATAAGGGATTAAGTGTCCCTCAATAACGTGTCTAACAATTGTACATCTGCATTTAAGAGTCTTTTCTGGAAAAAAAATTTTTTTTTTTTTAGTTTTTTGTTTATTACTTTATTATTTTTTACATTTTTTTTTAATTAGTTTTCAAAAACCAAGTGACAAATCAAATACATTTTCATTTGCTCTGTTGTCTGTATTGTATTACATTGGCATTATACACCGATGTGGACATTCGAACACTGTCGTTTATTTTACTCATCAACGTTAAAACTCGCAGCTTGGGAGGAAATCTTCTATTCTACTGCCATCATTACACTAAATTATTTAACCCTTCAGCGAAGGACACAAAGGAAAACCTGCACTAATAACATAAAAAAAAATTAGCAGCTTTTCTGAAATTTAATTTGTATGAATTATTTAAAGTATATTTTTGGTACAATACTAGACACAATACTAGAATTCCATCCATCTATCCATCTTCTACCGCTTATCTGGGGCCGGGTCGCGGTGGCAGCAGTCTAAGCAGGGATGCCCAGACTTCCCTCTCCTGACACTTCCTCCAGCTCTTCCGGGGGAATACCGAGGCGTTCCCAGGCCAGCCGAGAGACATAGTCCCTCCAGCGTGTCCTAGGTCTTCCCCGGGGCCTCCTCCCGGTTGGACATGCCCGGAACACATCCCCAGGGAGGCGTCCAGGAGGCATCCGGAACAGATGCCTGAGCCACCTCAGCTGACTCCTCTCGATGTGGAGGAGCAGCGCCTCTACTCTGAGCTCCTCACCCTATCTCTAAGGGAGCGCTCAGCTCATTTCGGAAACACATTTCGGCCGCCTGTATCCGGGATCTTGTCCTTTCTGTCATGACCCAAAGCTCATGACCATAGGTGAGGGTAGGAACGTAGTTCGACTGGTAAATAGAGAGCTTCGCCTTGCGGCTCAGCTCTTTCTTCACCACAACAGACCGGTATATCGACCGCATCACTGCATAGGATACACCTGTCAATCTCCCGCTCCATCCTTCCCTCACTCGTGAACAAGACCCCAAGATACTTAAACTCCTCCACAACGCCTCGGACTTGGAGGTGCTGAAATAGATCCCTTGTAATTATGCAGTGGACAATAAGGAGTATCCATCGTATCCACTGATGGTATTTCACCTGCTGTCACAAATATTCCAAACACCTCATTTAAGCAATGGTGGTATAAGAGGGATGTGTGTTGATTAGAGCGTTATCTTGCACAAGCATACATCAGGGGTGTAGCTAATTCTGCTGCTTGCCCTGTCAGTTATACAGTGATAGAACAGAGGAAGCAGAGCTGACCGTGTGTGTGTGTGTGTGTGTGTGTGTATGATTCTTACAGACAGCGAGTCCCGTGAAGAAGTAAGGCAGGCGTATCCCGACCCACCCACTGATGAGGCCAGCCTGGAAATCCAGCAGCAGGCTCTGCTCAGAGAGCAACAACAGAGACTCCACAACATGCAAAGAGCCAGAGCTGTCGGTCGGATCCCCAAACACGCACGCATACGAACAAACGCGCTTTATACAGAAGAAATTATTGGGTGATTGGATAAGTGGGTAGACATTGATAAGGGCTGATCTCTATCAAGTTATTTTGATTTGAATGTTTGCTTAGCTTTGTAATATTTAAATCTTGGTTGAACAAACTGGGTTGATTATTTTCCCCGTCCTATATTATGGACACGCGCGCATACACACTCGCACGCATGCACACACACGCTCTTTGTATATTGACTTTTCTCTTTTATATTAGATTACTTTGACCTGTCATCTCCCATGAAGCCTGCTCCTCTTCGGGTGAGTGAGAGCGGTGCAGCAGGACCTGACCTGCTTCTGTGTGACCTACATTTCTGTGGTCTTTCAGAATAACTGCACCGTGTTTCCTCTTTCCCTGCGAGCACTGTTTACTGACCTGATATTTTTCTATGCTGTGGTTAAACCTACAGAGTAACGGTTATGCCGAAGAGGGCGAGAGAGACACACAATTAGAGTCAGAGAGTGCTTTTATCGGTGAGCTGATCTTTAAATTAAATGCAGCTATTAAGCTATAGTGACGTTTTACCCTTTCCCCTGAGCTTTCAGTAATATCGCTCCTCCTAATGTACAGGGTTGATTTTAACTTTGTTCTTGTTGCTGTGTAGACGCTAACGGTTATTCCTTACCCGTAACACCGCAGTCCGATCGAATCTCTGCTAGAGAGAGAAGACGGCGTGCCAGGAGGAAGGACTACTCCGATGTAAGTGCTTCTGGTTCTAGTGAAACTCCCACTGATGCCTCTTTGCAGCCAGACACCTTTTAATTGGGAAATAAATTCCACAGACTCCATCAGTACAGTTTTGTATATGAACGTAAACAATTTATTCACGTATAAGGATACACTTGATTAGTCCTGTAATTACATTGATGGCTGGTTATTATTTCCTGTAGGTAAAATTGTTTTTAAATAATTGTGACCCGTTGCTGGCTGTGCTTTTCCGGCCCCTGGTGGCCCTCGGGCCTTGCTTTGAGAACCATGTGTCTGTGGTATAGTGACAGTGATGTTCCGAGTGACACTGGTGTATATGGTTTTGTATGCAGGATGGAGAGACTCCCAGCAAAGAGAGGAACAGCTATTCTCTGGGTTCAGCAAACAGCTTCCAGCTGGATCGAGTGCGAGAACTGAACCATCGCAGGATGCGAGTGTTGGATGACATGAGTGAGAAGGACTGGAGATCAGGTGAGAGAGAGAGAGAGAACTCTGATCCTTTCTGAGAGTAAGACGAGGTCAAAACATACAACAGTTGCGCTATTGCTTGACAAGGCAATGCAAATTTCACTAAGGGTTTCATTTAAAACATTTATTTCTATCTAAATCATGACCATCGCTGTAGCATTTGGTGGGAGAACCAGATCTCGATTTCAGTTCATTCAGCTGCCTCTCTAGTAGAAAATAAAACTGTCATAAGAAATGAATAAATCCTTATAATAAAAGGTTAATAAAAAGTTATCAACATAAATGCTTTTAGTGTACGTGTGCGTGCGCGTGTGTGAACTATTCTAATTAGCCTTGGTTTCCAGGAGAAATATCAGCTGATGAAGGGGATGACCTTTGGCAGTATACTCCATCTCCACCTTCTGCCGGTCGTGTTTCCACAACAACAGTCGCCACGGAAGCCTGGCTCCGCCCCGGCACCACAGAAGCGCTCAAGAAGCTAATGGCAGGTCGAAGGCCGTCCAGCCGCAACCTGCCAAGAGACGAACGGGACGCGCCGTCCACTTACCACGGCTAGTGCACGTTCCCAGTCTAATTTCAAACCAAAAAGGGGCGTGGTAAATTTGCTGAATGTCTTCGTTTGGCTGTCGTGAAACAGTTACACGGGCCACATGGGTTTGAAGCCATGAGCCGAATCTCAAGAGGAGCAGAGCTGTGTGTGTGTGTGTGCACGCGTGTGCACCTCCTGCCAGCCAGCAGCGTCTGAGATGATTTACTGCACACTGTTTCTCTGGTACAACTAACATCGCTTTATATATTTGATGGATATATTATATGGTTGTAAGATAATGTATTTTAAATATGGAATAAATTATTTTTGGACTATTTGGATCCATGCTTGCTGAGTACAACTACTGACATGGCATTTAACTGGGAGAACTGAACAGTTTCTTGTTCGGGATCATTATATCATATCAAGTGTCAAATTTATGAGACTCCTTCATAAGCAGGAGAAAAGGAAGTGTGTGTGTGTGTGTGAGAGAGAGAGTAGCTGACTCACTCCTGTGTCTGAGCCACATTCCTGGGAGATTTACCCCACTTCATGCTTTAAAGGCTCTCTGGTCATTTTCAGCTCTCCCTTTTGTGGCCTTGACTCAATGTAACTCTGACACCTGATTTGACTTCTACATACTTCCAAATCCAGTAGGATTTTTTTTTTAGCTTAGTTACAAAAAAAAATGTATTCAGGATCCAGTTACACAATTATAGCAAGTTGAGAAACTTTATTAACCTGTGTGGCCTGATCAGGATGTGTGGGAGCAGAAGCAGTAATGTACACAGTTGTACAGATCGTTTATTCCACATAGAAAACTTTACAGTGCTGTACCATTATACACTTATTCCACCGTAATCAGGAATGCTTCAGCTCAACCGTCTTTCAGCGCAATGGTTCAGTCTGTCCTATAGAACACGACCCCGTCCCCAAACCAAAGAGAAGATTTAAATATATTAGCTTTTTAAATTTGTACACATACAGTGAAGCTTAAGTCAGGATTATATATAGACCAGTGACTCAGATGCAGCTCACGTTTAGGGTGCAAGCTTTTTTTTTTTCTTCCCTTTAACCTCCCCTCAAGTTCCAGTTTTGAAGGATCCCAGATGTTGCCATCTTTTATATGTTTTTACCTAAAAAAAGCATCAGTACATATAAAATGGAATAATTTAACTATATATAGTGTATATATAGTTGATATGGTATCAATTAGAAATCTTATTGGACAATCAGAGAGATGGCATAGTTAAATAAATTATCACAAAAGTAAAAATCTCCAGTGCATCTTGAAAAGGAAAAACGTGTGCAGCAAATTCAGAGAGACAAAAAAAAAAAAAAAGATTTAGAAATAAAATCTAGTGTTATGGGATTATTTTACAAGCTTTTCTGTACAACTAGATCAATTCAAAGAGCTATTCATGCTAATGTTAGCCATTAGCGGTGCAAAAACATTAGAATAATGTTGAGTAACGGCGGTTACTCGTTATCCGAACTAATTACTAACTGTTTTACTGGATGGTGACCCCTTTTATCATTCTTCATTCAGCTTTAGGATCATGTTGAAACAAAGTTGACACCATTTGGAATTATACTCAGGATTCTGAGGTTCTCAGAGGTCGAGGAGTTGAACAGTTATCTTTACCATAATCCGGATCTTGAAGGCGATTACGAGTCTTGTACAAACCCACGGTTGTTTCCAGTCTAGATCCGGTCTAGTCTAGAAGGTTGCTACGAGTACCATCGAGACGCTCTTCTAGAAGTTTCTGGGCGCATCCTTTCAGGGCCTCCACAGTGCCCTGTGTTTGGGGAGTAATTCGATTGGACGGCAGATAAAAGGAGAACGAGGGACGATTTCGGTGGCGGTATCTAGGCCTGGTGCTCTGGTTCCAGCGTGCGAGCGATGTGGAACACGAGCCCGATGCGCAGAAAGAACTTCCTCAGCACGGCTCTCAGCTCAGGAATCAGGTCGAACTGCATGATCTCGCACAGCAGTGGGTAGTAACGGGTGGCGTGGGCCTTGAACTGAAAACACACACACACTCCTTTTATTTCTCCATCCAAAAATCTAATAGAATATGATATGACGACGTACATAATTATTATGGGACTGAGGGCAGCACTCACCCGGTCATCGCTGATCTTCAGCACTTTGGTGAGGAAGAGGAGCAGCAGGTTGGTCCAGGCCTCGCGATGACTCTCCGAAGTCAGCGTGAGGAAATAAGCCACGGCATCGCTGCACACGCTGCAGAACACAGACAGGTGAAGAGATCAAGGTATAAAGCTCTCCAATGTGCTAGTCTCCGAAGAAAATAATATTAGAGATAATTAACACAGAATAACTAGCACGAAGAAGTTTCCATGGTTCTCACATGATATTAAAAAAAAAATCCGTTGCCCTATTTTCTGGCAATCGAGAGATTAGAGTGTGTGTGTCACGCTAGTGTCTTACTTGAGCAGACGTCTCTGCACCTCCTCCCAGGCGTCCTGTCTGCTCGGGTCAGTGTACATGCGGAAGAGGATGCGCAGGCCACAGGCCAAGCTGCTCGTCTCCTGTTTCAGCAGGTTGGGTTTGGACTTCCCTTTAAAACCTGACAAAGAGAAAGTCAAAATTTAGATTTTGGTTTTGCGCTCCAGAACAATGACGAAATTTTATGGCATCATTCTGCACTTCAACTTCTCATCAGATTTGTTTGTCTAATTCAGATGTCTCTAGACTCTGAAGTGTCCCACCCCAGTTAACTGTCAAGTAAAGTTCAGTCTGCACTGTGAGGTAAGCTAAATGCTACTGGTTATTTGGGAAGTTGTGGCCTAATGGTTAGAGAGTCTGACTCTTAACCCTAAGGTTGTGGGTTCGAGTCTCGGGCCGGCAATACCACGACTGAGGTGCCCTTGAGCAAGGCACCGAACCCCCCAACTGCTCCCCGGGTGCCGCAGCATAAATGGCTGCCCACTGCTCCGGGTGTGTGTTCACTTTGGATGAGTTAAATGCAGAGAACAAATTCTGAGTATGGGTCACCGTACTTAGCTGTATGTCACGTCACTTCACTTATTTAAAATGGGGGAGGATCCACACAGTACTGTTACTTCTCTTGTTACAATGAAGTCTAATTCTTCTAGGATTTCTGAATTCAGTCTTCTGGCACGAGCTAGTAAACGTGTAGCAGTGTGAAACTCAGTAAAGGCTGAGTGTAGATACGCACCAGCCTTCCACAGCGCTGTCCTCTGTTCATTGCTGGAGTTGAAGGCTTTAGCAAAACGGTGCGACTCTAGCAGGCAGTCCAGCAGTTTAAACAGCTGCTCGGAGGTCAAGTAGCTGTACATTCCCTGATCCTGCGTCTCCACGTGGACGTCGGTATCCAGAGCATCTCTCTGTGCAACACACATTTGCATGCGTGTGAGTGGATTCTGTTTTAAACCTACGGATTAGAAGTGCTTCGAAACGTGTCGTACCTGTGCTGCTGCGAAGTTCTCGGCGTCCTCCTTCTTGCTGGTGGCCGGAAAGAATACGATGTTGTCGATGGTCTGGATGAGCTCCAGCTGCACCACACACTTAATGAGTAGTGCTGCAAACAACCTCTGCTCCTGGACCTCTGCAACACATACACACACACTGCTTGCGTTAAGGGCGGAGGATTAACTGGGATTAAAATGAATGCACTGGTAAGCACGCTAATTATTATGGACTGAGTTTCCATCAGCTCTGTGAACCACGGCGTATCGATTAATTATACTGTACTGAATTGGTAGTTATTTATGCTATGGAAGAAGAAGAGGTACACTACGTCCTGAGCACATTCTCTACTGCCAAAATGAGTCTGGACTTAAAATGAACACCCAAGCACAAGTGCAGTATCTGTAAACCTGATTGTCTGCTAATAAACTACACACAACACGACTTGTGCTGGTTTTAAACTTGCCTGAAGACAAACTGAACTGACTCTGTCTCCGATTGTCTGCCAGCGCCTTCTCCATACTGCTCACAGAGTGTTGGTCCTCTGGCCGGGTCTGGATGTCCACAGACCTCTGGGACATGGAGTCCTGTAAATGTCACACGCATTCCATTAATCACTCTGATATCTGATGTCAGTCTACAGTAGGGTTACAAGCTAAAGGAACGACCACTATACAGCATGGAAGGTTTAATAGCTACAAAACCGGACCTCTCGTTTGCGTACCGGTTGCTTGTCCGAGTCCAGCTGAGTCACATGATCGCTGTCCGTTCCAGCAGGCTTCCACGTCAACAACCTGAGAGGGAGATGGGACACAAATAACCGACTCGCCCCTTTAAACAGAACAGATGTAGTGCTCGCTGACTGGAAACAGAGAGGAGCGCTGAGGAGTGTGGTGGGGACTCACGCGTGCGGGATGGTGGTCTTGAAGATGTCCAGCATGCAGTTGCACGTCTTGTCCCATGTCTCAGCCGTGAACTTCTCTCCGTTCAGGATCACTACGTTTTCTAAGCAGTTGGTTCCGGACCTCGCCAGCTGCTCGTTGTCTGGAATAAAAAGATATGATATTAATCCATACTACAGACCACACTGACATTTGCTTCATTCTGATGAACCTCATCTGGATAAGATTCTCACCTTGCTGCACACACCAGTAGAGCTGAGAGAGGATGTTATCCAGCAGAACATCACTGAGAGACTCAAAGTACTGCGTGAAGACGTCACAGATGGCATAAAGTGCGTGGTTGCAGGTTGTGGTCATCCACTCTGCTTTCTACACACACACACACACACACACACACACACACACACACACACACAGGTTAATCTCTCATTACTTAACATCATGAGTCTAAACGATAAGATGACTCTCACATTTACCTCGGTCTGCTGCTCCGGTAGCTTCATGTTGTCGAAGATTCTGAAGACGATCCTGAACAGGTCTTGCCACCAGTGTTTCTCGTACGTGTGACCGTAAGTCTTCATCACCTCAAACATCACCGTCAGACCCCTGAGGCAATTTAACAGTCATTTAAAGAGCAGCAACAGCAGTGCTTTAATGTTTCTTACTTTGAGAATCTGGGGTTGTTCTGATATGCAATAAACACGATCATTACAGCCATGTGTGCAAAACTGAATACATTTGTATATTTAATTTGTAGCATAATTAATTACTCCATTGTAATAATAACTATTCATTAGGACTATATCAGCGTGTGTGTGTGTGTGTGTGTGTGTGTGTGTGTGTGTGTGTGTGTATGCACATACCTGGTTCTGACATCGAGTTTGCACCTGTTGATGATGCAGGAGAGCTCGAACAGGATGGGGAACCAGCCTCGCACCCACACCCGGTCCTCTGGGGCTACATTCATATCATCACTTGTGTAGTCTTTAAACGCCTAACAAAGAGGGGAGGAAGACGGACTAGCATGTATTAATCATCTTAAGCCTTTTGTTTTTATGTGGCAATGATCTGAATCTCATTAACAATAACCAGTGATCAGGTGGCACCTACCAGTGGCTTTAAAAAAAAAAAAAAAAAAACATAGGGGGAGGGGTAAAGATCATTCACATTCGTAAAATAAAAGATCAGTGTGATTATCATCGACCTGGCAACCCTCGTGTCTTTACACTGGATTCATCTTTATCAGACACGATGACTCCCCTAATCCTCTAACAGCCAAGGCTCAGAATAAACTCAGCTCAGTGTGAAATAAGAGGGTTTTGGTCCTCAGCCAGCCTCTATTTATTAAGCAGGATTAAAGTCTTGAGTTCATTAGCACTGACCTGAGGTCTGTCGGAGACGTATTTGGCGCAGTGGCGGATCAGACGGATGGCCTCCATGCTGGTGTCGGGGAACGCTGCGTTACAGGCAAACTCTGACAGACACTTAACGGCGTCCTGGAAAGAGTCGATGGTGGCAGGAAAGTGCTTCTCAAATACATTCGCTGTGGAACAGGAGCAAGTGAGTGAGTGAGTATTCACACCTAGACAGTTAGTTTTGACAAAATCCTCATGGTCTTAACAGACCAGCCTCAGTCTGTTTGGGCTAAAACAGAACACCCGTGTACTGGTTACTTACTGACAATGTGTCCAGTGGTCTGGAAGGCGAGTTCTACGATGCTCTCGTCCTGATCCGAGGCTGCCAGGTGGAACACAGAGAAAATATTCTTCCAGCCTGAGCGGATGTTCCCCGCCTGCGAGTTCACCATCTGAGCAATGCAGCGTACCACCATGTCTCTGATAGTAGGCGATCTGTTTGAGGTAAATAAAAAAAAGGTGTCAATAACACCACACACACACTAATCTATTTTTTTTTTGAGAGCCGACAGCTAACACACAGACGACAGCCTGATTTATTATCCACAGTGCTGAGCTAATCATTTCCGACACGAGTGTGTGTGACTGCTTGCTGGCTTGGTTTAATAAGAAACACACTGCGGGGTCTGTATGACCTCAGACGACCTCTAATTAAAGCTGGATTAGATGGGTGAAGTGATTTTATCAACTTCTACCTAATACTCGTTCCTTTTTTGTTTGTTGTACAAAGCACATTTTGTTTATCTGTATGTCGCGGATCATTTTGGGAAAGAACTAGTACTATGTAAAGAATAAAACAGCTCAGGTTTTGGTTTTACAGCACGAATAAAAAACACTGATGCCACCATAAAGGTATCGATTTTCCAATAACAGCAGGTCGTGTGGTGTTAAATTCCTTTAAAACTCCTCTTTTTAATGTGTTAATTAACAAAACACATTCTGATTTTTAACTGTTTATAGTCATGTTTAAGGTTGGGGAACATTTGCAACATACATTACTGCCTGTTATCACTTACTTTATAGCAACAAATAGTTGTTATCTCTTGAAGTTAATAAAACGCGTTGGAAAATTTACAATTACAAGTGCTGACACTGAAGGGCAAAAATTTTACATAAACGTTTCCTTGTTAAAAACTTCACGATTTCGACCGATACACATGCGGCTTTGTTAAATTGCGCCATATCTGTCTTACAAGTCCTTATGTATCAGCTGATACTACAGAAACAATAATATATGTGAAAGAGCATGTTAGTGCAAAAGCACTACTAATTCTGATTTGTACACAAGTACAATAAGTGATTAATTAAGTGATTAACAACAATAAGTGATAAGAAAGAGTGCACAGTGATTACCTGTTCTTTTTCATGATGTGCTCAAACGGCCTTAAGAAATCCTTCTGAAATCTGAAATTGGCCAGTTCTCCTTTCTCCAAAAACTTCATGGACAACTGCCGGAGTGAATCCACAGCGAAGATGGCGACGTCCTCATTGGGATTACAGCCCACCTGAAGACAGCGTGACGACAGAGAATGAACACATTCTGCTTCCGACACTACTCTCAGGACTCAAAAGCCACCTAAACAAACAAAATAAAAACCTTTTACACGTGGTCTGTAAATCTGACCTTGTTGAAATGATCTCCTATCACTTCCCAGATCCTGGACCACTGGAGTCTGATGCGACCCATGTTGTAGTAGGAAATCTCCACAATCTTCTGCAGGCTAAACATGCGCGGGTGAGTCGGAGAGGCCAGCTCATCCATGGACACGGCACACAGCCAACGCACAAAATCAACTGCAGAGAAAAAAAAAAGAAAAATAAATAAATAATAGTTTTGTTTGCAAATTTATATTTACTTCCACATTAGCAGAGAAAGAGTTTATATAGATTCATTACAGTACTATGTCTGATGAAATAAAATGTACAGAACTGGCAGTTAAATCAGGAAAATTGCCTAATAGGACCTTACATATTGTTTGTGCACTTATAAGTAACTTTATGCTGATTTCTAGAGCACAATTAACAGACATTGTCAAAAGCAGCTCCACAGATATATAAAAATCCAGGATGTCAATTTTAGTACCAAATGCAAGTACCAAAATCTACCTAGGACAATATTAGGAAAAAACATTAACTCGTACTTTTCCAATTAGATGCAATTTGTTTCCAATAAAAGACAAGTATTTCTTGAACATTCTTTTGACTGAACTGTAGACTGAACCCACTGCTTATTTAATCATATAGAGGTGTTCTTTTGACTGGCAGTGTAATTATATCTAATATATAGTAGATATAATATATAGTCATTTACACACCTATAGCATTACCATCCAAGCGAATGGATCCTGTGAAAATCCTAAAAAAAAAACAGTAGGGAAAAACAAAATCAAAGCAATTTTAATAAATAGTCCGAAATGACGTGTCTGCGTTGCGTGAACACTAGAGTAAGACATGAACTGTACCTGTCCACAGCAACCACCACACTCTGAGAGCTGGTCTCACCGATGGATTCTTGAATGCTAGCAATCTGCTTCCGATCAACAGTCCCACCGACTAAAAACAAAGCAAAAGGATGAACAGGTGTTGTGCATAATAAAGGAATAAAACACTTGGTGGGATGCTGTTATAGGAGAATCATCAACACTGGGGTTTGTGATGTGACGCAATACAAAAAGAAGCTATTGGAACTACACTTAACTTCAGCAAAAATAAATAATAAATGCAGCACTACTGGTGACGACTGCTGTTTCTATGATAGCTATGAGCACATTCTGGTGGACTGACCGATGCCCAGATACTCGTCTGAATTCTGCTCTTTGGTGCTAGTGATGAAACCCTCTTTGCCCCGAACGGTCCCGGATATGTAGCGAGCCTTCACCCCTGTGCCAATGAGCTGGGCCAGCTCTAACTGACTAATGCACTTCAGAATCTACAAAAAAATAACACACACACACACACACACACACACACACATGCCCCACATCTTCATAACTATGCATTATATAGCAGAATACGCCTCTTTAGCAAGCAGGTCACTTAGTTTGTATACCAAGTGTTTTAGTAACACGATGCAGAAAGTGTCATGCAAAGCTCACCTCAAGCCACGAGTTTCCCAGGTAGTTCCCATCAGTATGAGCCACCGTGATAAGTGTCTTGATTGTATCAATGTTCTTCTGCTTCATCTCCGTGATCCCAGAGCTGGCTGTGAGCAAGGTGAATCGAGCCAGAGCCTGCACGTACGCATCTCTCTCCAACTAGAACCAAGCAAGATTCACGGCACTGCATGTTTAGCGTGTCTCTTCATTCTCATTCTCAACCTTTGCACCTACTAGATGTCAAACAGTGCAACTGATTCAACTGCGCTGCTGACTAGATTCAAGCCAGTAAGTGTCATGACATGATATTTAAAACGGTATAACCGAAAGACCGGTAAAGATTAACAGTGTGTACCTGTATGGAGAAAATACAGGCTATTCTGATGGCACAGCGGATCCCCTCCAGGCACAGAGATGCTACCTCGGTGTCATCGCAGTCCTGCAGACCCACACTGAAAGCTGCCAGGAATGGTGTCCATGCCAGCTACAGTGTAATCAAATGTATATCAGTCAGTCAGCCTGTCGGAAGCCTTACAGACTCCCCCACATCAAAATATATACAACACATGAATGCTGATGTAAGATATAAAGCTTTCGTAATTTCACAAGTAACATGATGGACAGGCAAATAAGCATGCCTCTTTATCATAATCGGTTGGTTGTTGGCAGTCCATCTTACGTTAATTGGGTTTCCTCCTGTTTATGGAGACTGACATTTTGACATCTGAGTATACTGTGCATTTTAAAACGCTGCCTTCTGCTTGCGTGTACACTTCCACTGCATCTTAATAAGGATCTTCTAAAATAAATTATGGTAATGTGACATTAAACAAAATAGATATCTAAGCCACGGTATCATGCATTTATGTACTCAGTGGTAGCTTTAATAAACTCTACAAGAAGCACAAAACCTCATAATTAATGCATCATTATTGCATCTTGCATCTTAAGACTAAAAGCAAATCCAAGCATAGAGCAGGACAAAGCAAGTCGGCTAGTGGTAACTTAGTAACTGTCACCTTAAACTAATAAGTTAATTTGATTAAACCCTTGCATGGAACCCTTGCATACCCTTGTATGTGACATAAAATCATGAGAAGCTGGAGATATTTGCATCAGAAATTATAAACTCCTGTCAGGTCTCGAAATTGTAAATGAACAAGTTTACCAGGACAGCGGCTGGAAGCATGGGGGGCTTTTTTCTAATCTGTATATTCATATCTACATTTCCTGATGTATTTCTACTTTACATCCGGCTTTTCCTGTAGCTTCTGGGCAAACATTTACTTAGTCAAACAACCATTTTAGACTACATACTGCATTAAAAGGTAGTTTTTAACTCTGTACTGGTGCACAGAAAATGCAGATATGAAATCAGGATAAAACCTGAAGTCAGAAACCACAAGTGATATCAAACTCTCAGTGGTTGTGGGTTGAGACCAATGTGTTTTATACCTTAAACATAGGCCTGACGTGCTCAAGGTGGGTGGCGCTGGTGAACGGGGCCTGAACGTGGCTCACAGCCTCCATCAGAGCCTTAGCAGTCTTCGCCATCTGCTCCATTTCCACGTTGTACAGAAGCCGTCTCTGTTTCTCACTGGCCACGCCTGTTTCAAACAGCAGCACAGAGAGTCATCTTTCTGAGCGACCTCAGAGCAGTGCTTACTCTGTCTGGTTCAGTGTAATAATAAGCTTCGGAAATTTTTGCACCATGACACTGCATTATTCACCATTTCATCATTCGAGAACATTTATGCCATATAGTTGATGAATTATATGCCGTTATAACGCTCTGAAATTCCAGAATCAACATCAATAAACTATTTTGTTAATATTCTTTCCATAGCTAAATATTACATCCTGTCATGTGATGTGATGGCTTGTGAATGCTCACATTATATCATTTACTCTGCCGCACTAATGGCTCTAATATCATCTCGGACACACACACGTTCCAGCATTATGATTAAACTTTTCATGGTGTCGAGTGCTAATCTCACTTTGTTTATTCGATTTGAGCGGCATCTCCTTCGTCTCCTTCATAGATATCTTCTTCCCCGCGATTTCATTGTAGATGGACGACAAATAGTCCTCCGGCAAATCTTTACTGTCATTGATCCCTCTATTCATCATTATGTATTGCTCTTTTGTCATTTTATTCTTCACCTGTTCGAAGAAGGAATCAGAAACATGACACAGTAACTCCAGCTGTTGTTTCTGATAAGAACTGATTTATTTATGTCTTTAATTTTTACATTGCAAGTCACTATTTACTGGGAACCATTTGGAGCAGCATATAGGCAGACAAGTGAAATGTGTTTAATCAGGTTGTGAGGTTCAGTAAACTGGTATCAGCAGACATGATTCACTCACCTGTGGACTATGAAGGTCTGTTGTCAACATTATTATTGAATAAGCAAGGACATACGCTGTGTCAGCACTCGCAAACAGGGTTTGTCTGCAAAAGAAAAAGAGATATAACATATCACAATGTAGTAAAGGAGGCGTGGTCTCTGTCCCTGTCAATCTAGAAAAGGAGGTGTGGTCTGTTCTTGTCAATCCTAGAAAAGGAGGTTTGTTTTCTGTGCCTGTCAATCTAAAAAAAAAAGGGGGTGTGGTCTCTGTTCCTGTCAATCTAGAAAAGGAGGTTTGTTTTCCTCCTGTCAATCTAGTGGGCGTGGTCTCTGCTCCTGTCAATCTAGAAAAGGAGGTTTGTTTTCTGTGCCTGTCAATATAGTAAAGGAGGCGTGGTCTCTGCTCCTGTCAATCTAGAAAAGGAGGTTTGTTTTCTGTGCCTGTCAATCTAGAAAAGGTGGTGTGGTCTCTGTTCCTGTCAATCTAGTGAAGTCGTTGTGGTCAGTCCAGTAAAAGAATATAGAGATTTGAATCCTCTAATCTCGTACCGTTGGTTGCACTCTAAATATCTAGCAGCAAATTTCTCCATGAGACGGTCAATTTTCTGGGCTTCTCCAGGGAGCCTGAAGCCCTCAAGAAACAGGCGGAGGGCCGACACAAAGTCCTTCCCTTGAAAGTCCATTTGGTCCACATAGGCATACATCACTTCCTTGTTGACGCGATCGTTGTCTCCCAGAAACTCTCCGGCTTGGACCTGTGAAGAAGACCAAGAAATTAGCTATATAATAATTCTCTGTCTCTAAAATGTGTCAGGCACTCACTTGTATACAAACAAATCTGTAATATAGACAATGGATCATTTAAATATTAGCAATAAAATGAAAATTAGGCTTTTTCTATATATGTGGCATGACGGTATGATATTGCTTGCATATACCAATTAATTCGATTTCTTCAATAGCTTATAAAACCCTTACAAGCACATTTATTGCTGATATGCATCAGTGTTAATACAACAGCCTAGAACAGCTTTTAAACTCTTCATTCGCTTCGATTACTGAGCAATAAACAAGACAAAGCTCTGCATGATGGACATAGGACGTTATGGTTCAGTGTTTACGGCTTTGGGTTACTGATCAGAAGGTCGGGGTTCAACCCCACAAGCTGCTGAGACATCGACATTGGGTCCTTGAGCAAGGCCCTTAACCTCACCTGCTCCGGGGGCGCCGCACTATGGCTGACCATGTGCTCTAACCCCAGGCTCATAATAATAACCTGGAATATGCAGAAACTGCATGTCGTTCTTGTGTGAGACAAATAAAATTTTAATTTGATTTGATTTACATTCACGCTACTGATGAACATAATGTGATAAATACACATCATGGTTGTGACTCGAGGCTGAGGCAGGGCACTGATCAGCTCTTGTTTTAGAGCAAATGTTAATAGAGCTCATTTTCACACTCCGTGACTGTACGGGGAGTCACGGAGTGTGAAAACGGGGGACTTATGGCCTAACAAAACCAGTGCTAACACTCACCCAAATCGTTAAGCTCTTTTTGAAATGGAAACATTTGGGTGAATTCATCAGGATGAGTAGTGCTTCTTGGTTTACTACTGTTATTAACTACCTTTAGGAATACGCTATTGGAAGAAGATACGCTAAGATTCGCTAAGGCTTACAGAATCCAGCCTCTCTTCCTGATGTAAGAACTGAGCGATGTCCTCTGGCGTGGTTCCCAGCATGCCTTGCTCCTGCAGATACTGGATTCCCCTCTTTGGTTTCTTGTTGAACCTTGAACACAAGCGAACACACCGACATGTCACCATCATCTGAAGTGATGAATTTACAGATACATATATAAATAAAACTAGATTTTGGTATAGTGCTGTCATCTTTGCACACCAATATGGACGTGATTTGGGAGAAATAAAATTTTTGAGGGTGTGCTGTTATAGGACAAGAATCATTGACAGTTGTGATATATGGCCTTGTGCAAAACTGAAGATTTTAGATAACAGCACATCCTGAAATGTTCTTTAACCCTTACTTTACAGCAATCTGCCAGCAATAACAATCTAATGTACTACAGAACATGATTTTTACCTATGGATGTAAATGTCTGAGACAAGTCAGTTCCTGTTATTAAATACATTAGAGCTGTGATAAACAGATCTCTCAACAGCTTCTCTTTTGCGGTCACAAAGTTCAGTTTTTCTGAAAACAGGAAGCACGGCGTCCTTCATCCTGAGTACTATCCCAATTTCCTATTCCAGACTCCTTCAGGTTATGTTAAATAAAAGTCTATGATGCGTGTGTGTTTGGTGTTTTTTTTGTTTTTTTTTTTACCATCGATTATGCAGCTTGTATACAATTCAGTGAAACCTTACAGGTCTATGCCTTGCTCGATGATTTCCTTCTGCTGTTTCAGCACTTCAAACTGCTCTGGATTATCGGTGCCGGACATCTGTGTGCTGTAGCTGCCGATGCCCGAGGAAGCTGTGGAGTCCAGAGAGTTAATGCTGCCATAGCGGTTAATGGTCTCTGGATGCTTGGAATCATTGGCCTCCTGCTCAGAAGGTTTCTCCTGGCCTGAGAGAAAGTTAGAGAAGGTTTGATTCATTAGGGCTATAAAGTGTGTTGCTGTACACCGGATCCTCACACTCTGCTGTCTGTATGAGGTTACAAAAGGTTATTCAGAATAAGGATGAAAAAAAAAAAAATTCAAAACAGACCACAAGAGCCAGATAAAGGCCTTGGCAAACCAGGCCAGCAGTGTGTTTGTGTGTGTGTGTGCGCGTGTGTGTGTGTGTGTGTGTGTGTGTGTGTGTGTGTGACAGAGAGAGAGATTGAGAGAGAAAGAAAGACAATGTTCCATGTAGGATCTGATTACATGTAGGAAACTCTTTTAAACATTCAGCACAGAGCCATCACAGTAATGTGAGAGCCCTTGTTGCTTTCTCGGAGCACAGGGACCTCACACACTAACACCTGCTTCCTCTAGACTCTTCCTCTAGACTCTATTGTGTGTTGAAACAGAGAATTTCAGTCCCTATAGAGTCTAGAGGAATTCTAGAGAAATTCTCTGTTTAACACACAATGCAACAACACTAAACAGTGTTGTGTAAGCTTTGAGGCACAAACCCTGACATCATAATCAACACAAAAAGCTGTACATAGATGCACTGCTTTGTGTCCTTAAAGCTGCATAAGTTTATCAAATGCATTTCTTGTTTTATGTAAATATCTGATTTCTTTTTAAGGAAAATGTATTTTTACCAACCGATTGCTGATATTCTTTCCAATTTATTCTGTGTATATCAGTAAATGATTCATTTGTGCAAATGAGGCTTTGTCTAATTAAAAACTTTTAAAAATTAAAAGTTTTTTTTCATGTCTTTTCATGTTGTTCAAATTAAAAGTTTTATTTTGCTGTGAAGCTATCAAGAGAAAGAAAAAGATTTTTTAGTAATCAAAAGGGCCGAAATTCAACACTCAAGACATTTGCTAGGGTGGTCATGAAAGAACATAAACAGTTCAATAAACTAGCTATATGGACAGCAGAGAGCACAAGGATCACAGCCTTCTGGCTTTGTGCCACTCTCTAATGAATGATGATAACGTTTCTAACACCTATATCTATTATGCTTTAACCTGACATACCGTTACTATAGCAACGAGGCTAGCTAAATCTCAGTTGCTCATGTAATGTATGCTCTTACTTTTATGAGAGTCACAAAAAAAAAGAGACAGAGGACAAACAGCACAAGGCAACAATGAAGCGCACACTTAAGTGACAAGATTGGTGCTATTAAGGGGGGGGAAAAACTACATCCACTGAGTTTTCCAGCAGTTTGTAACAAGACCTTCAATCTTATAAAACGTGTATTGCTTTGGAACAAATAGACATGACTTTTTGAAAAGGTGTGTAGTGTTGGAATAAATGCTGATGAAATAAAAAGGAAAGAAAAAAAAAAAAAAAAAAACACTGTCTGATGAGATGGTGTCCGGGCAAAACACCAACAGATAAGAAGCCACTGATCCTCACTAAACTCGCAGCCTGTGTGCTCCATCGTTTAGGGCTTTCTCTGATTAGTGAAAGCTCTTGGGTTTGTTTGATTAAGATGGCAAGCTTGCCACAGGCACTGCTGAGATCGTTTCCTGTATTTGCTCTAAAACACTGGATTTAATTCAAATACAGATTTCATGCACCGGCTGAAAGAAATTCTGAATGAAACTAAATGGGGGAAAAATGACAACCAAAAAAACATTTTTTTTAATGTTTTCAATCGTGTGAGTTAAGGTACAATAAGGGGGAAGTCGTGTCCTAATGGTTAGAGAGTCTGACTCCTAACCCTAAGGTTGTGGGTTCAAGTCTCGGGCCGGCAATACCAAGACTGAGGCACCCTTGAGCAAGGCGCCAAATCCCCCCAACTGCTCCCCGGGTGCCGCAGCATAAATGCTGCTCCGGGTGTGTGTTCACGGTGTGTGTGTGTGTTCACTGCTGTGTGTGTGCACTTTGGATGGGTTAAATGCAGAGAACGAATTCTGAGTATGGGTCACCTTACTTAGCTGTACGTCACATCACATTATTTTTATGGAGGAATCCATAAAGCCATGACTAAAACCACTGATAGATAAATGAGGAATTTTCTAACCTCTTGAGATTAAACAGAGACAATAAGAATAAGTGGGAATGACAGCAGGATATTTAGAAACGCCTGAGATGAAGAAGAGGCGGGGCTTACCAAGACTGGTCTGAGAGTTAGGGTTCACGTACTGGTCCTTACTCCACTCCACCATGCACTTGAGGATTGAGACAAGACACTCCAGACCCTTCTTTCTCAAAGTCAGCTCCTGCAGTTCAGAGCAGACTCGCATTTAGAACACGGTCTATACATAAAAGCATTCTCATTTCCAAAAAGCAAACCCAAATACAGACACGTTAACGTATTATATTAAAAAGCACGCTAATTGCACAAAAGTATGTGATTTACCTGTAGTGTCGTCGTGCCCAGTTCGTGGCCTCCTCGGCCCTGTGCGATCTTGGACAGGTCGTTCACGAGTCTCTCGAATATATTAGCAGCGTTCAGGTCACAGTCATAATTCACGTATATATCCACCACACTTTGGGCATCTGTAAAACAATGGACACAGGAAAATACAGGAGTTTAGTCAACGGTACAAGTTAGCTGTGATTTAGTGAATGTTCTCGTTTTACAGTGATTACAGTAAAGTGGGCGGGGCTTTCATACATGATGGCTAAACCAATAAGGCAACTACCAATGGTAGAGAAGAACAGTGAGGCTCAGGACACTTTATATATAAAATGTACCTATAAATGGATAAAAAATAAAAATGCATGTCGTCTTTTATAAAGATGCTTCAGAAACATGCACGCACATGCACACACGAGTTAGGGATACACACTGCTCTGCACTATGACAGGAAAATAATCAGCAGCATGACGCTATGAAGCAGAGTTAATACAAAAACACATCAATGTTAATCTTGGATGTTTTACTCCTTTTCCTTTGTATACTATTTATCCATTTGTTGTTAGGAATAGTTTAAGCTTTAAAACAAGTTAGTTTCTGTTATCACTTATATCCTAGCAGCTACAAACTGTCACTCCATCACTAGCCAAATATTGAATATTTATAAAATAAATAAAACTGAAACCATGGCAACCAGATGTAAACATGAATACGTGAATGAAGTGGAAGGTCTGGGTGTTTCATACCTGCACATATTCTGGTTAGGGTCTGGATGACCATCCATTTGTGATCGTATGAGCTTGTGGACGTCTCGAGGATGTACAGAAAAATTTCTTTAAAGAAGACCTGCGGTGAAGAGAAGCATAGAGAATGACTATAGAGAATTAGAGCTTCATGCACAAGCATCTTTAATAAATTAGCGAAATCAACTTGCAGGAAAAAAAAAAAAATGGAGGAATATTTTCACAGTAATTGGTATGGCTATACATTTTGCTGAATAAAAAGGAGATGATTAAATCCTTAACAGCCAGAATGATTTTTTTTTACACTCTCTCTCACACACACACACACACACACACACACACACAAACAAACACACACACAAACACAAACACACACAGAGTCTGGGACTGAATTACAAGCTGCCACAATACACCAGACGCAGATAAATCCACACTGTCAGCAGGTTAATAGCAGCAGGGGAGAGATACATGCTTCATGAGGCACGGAGATCTGCACACGGTACCTCGATCTGCATTTTGAGGTGGGTTTTGAAGTTGGACAGAAGAGTGAGGAAGATGGACAAGGAGAGTTCGAAGACCTCGGGGACGGACGAGACGCCGTTTTTGGACAGCGCCACGCAGAGGTACTGCTTGATGGCGTTGATGAACATCTCGTTGGTCTTGAAGATCGGGCCTGCGTTCTGCAGGATGGAGAGCAGCAGCTGAAGTGACAGCACTTTAGAGCGTAATTCATGGGATCTGGAGAGGGGGGAGAAAAAAAAAATTGAGGAACTGGTGCAGGTTCATTTGTGCTTCACAAATGAAAAGAAAATCCTCCCTAAACATCTTTAATCCTCCCTGAACAATTTAAAATCAATTTCAGAATCAATGATTCATATAGTAAACAGTTCTCTAATGAAATCCATGTTACATAATTCATGATAATGACAATTACCCACAATACTGTTTGACTGAATACTGAATAATGGAATACTGGGACCTTTTCTGTGAGGCCTTGGATTGCTCATATGCATGACACTGTACTCGAAAAATGAAAAACCCAATAAAAAATAAAATTCAATAAGCACATGTTTATTGTTTTTTTTTTTTTCTGGATGGAAATAACTTTTTGTCTGCCAAGAACAAAACACAGTTGAACACAAAACTACATGCTAACATATGTAGCACAGCTAAGTTTAGCATAGTAGTGCACTCCATTCTGAATTGAAGTCTTTAAAAGAAAGCGGTTTGTCTAGGCTTAAAGTGCTGAAAAACTTCCTCTTAAATGGCCATTAAAGACAGGACTGACAGAAGGTATTTCAAGTGCGTCCCGAATGACTTATTTTCAACACCTACTGAGGAAGAACACTTCTGGGTCCTCATTATAGAGGGTGTAGTCGACTTTGCAGGAAGCCGACTGCGGTAAGAACTATAGCTCCCGATAAACCAGATAGAGCACTAAATACTGTAGAAAAAAAGAAGTCTGACAGTCCTTAACAGACGTGCTGTAGAAGTCTTTAAGCTCGAGTGGGCGGCTGAGTATTAAGCGTTAACCTTTGCAGTCGTTCCCTGAATACAAACATCATACTTTAGATTCTTTCCAAAGTTTCCACCTCCACTTAGTTTTGACAAACAGACACGCAATTAATCTGGTGCTGAGAAGTATCGATTCATTTTGGGGATAAGTAAGCATTCTGCGCCGTACATTAAATCTAAACAAAGGCCAGAAATGGATCGTATGAATAGTGAGACAAGAGTGTAAACCGGGTACATTCAGAGCCTCGTTAAAACCTCTTCTGCTATGTAATAAAGTATAACACCTTATAACACACTTCTGAAAGCGTACATGAGCATCACGGATCACTGTGGGAAATCTCTGGTGCATGTAAATCAAAGAGCACGGCAGCTTTCGGATGTAAATCTGCAGAGGTGAAAGAACGCTGTGACTTTCAAACATAGGCAGAAAAATAAAGCTTGTATTGATTTTTTTTTTCTGTCTCTGATGACATGGAGGAATGAACAAGACCAATTTACTCACTGGAGTAGGGATTATAGGTTTCAACATAAGCCAGTTCCCTCCAGGTGGTTTTGTGACCGCAGAAATTAAAGCAAAATCATGCAAACCAAGTGATATTCTGTGTAGTTTTCCAAAAAAAGAAAAAAAAAAAGAAAAAAAAAGTTGGAGCAAAAAGAAAGCAAAATCAAGTATTTTTGGCTGTAACTATCAAAAAAAAACAAACAAAGAGTCTGTTTGGAGAGTCTGATAAGCAACGCTGCTTTTTCCACACTGCACTCACTGCGTTCCTCTTCTATGATGTTTTAATGCTGCACAGGATAATAATCAACGACAGAGTTGCTGAGTGTTTTATTCCACTTATACTGTAGCAACTTAGTAATTCCATTTTTATTATGAAAGACCATAATGTGGTACTATTTATCCATTTCTACTTCCATGTGATGTATCTGTTATCGCTTTATTGTCTTGTTATCGCCCTATGTTATAAGATAGATTTCTTCTAAAAACAGATAAACTGCGGAACTCGGAAACTGGAGACTCCTTCCATAAACGTCTCCTCTCAAAAACAGCGTATCAGTCCTAGCGCATTTCTTTCTATCTATACCTTGAAGCAGATACTTCCAAAGCAGCTGTTATAGAAAATGTATTAACACCTTCTGACCAATAGGAATCGAGAATTCAGCAGCGCTATGGTATATAACAGGAGAAGTAGACCGCTAGGATAAATATGACGGTAATAATGACGAATGCTACATGCTAAATCAAATCAGACAAACGATAGAAACCAGACTTATAGATCCTGCTATCTTATTAGGATAATCCGATTCCTCTGTGAATCCATCGAGCAGACCATGTCTGCCATTAAAATGTTGCTCTTTGATCAAATCTGCGTCTTCTTTTACAGGAAATGGCTTCTTTACAGAGGACCTGTAGTTCAAGCTGGCTTACTTTGGATCGGGTGGACCGTCTGAAAGGGGCTTCATGGATAACTTGCAGAGCGAGCGGAACACCAGGAAGGCATCTTTTTGCAAAATGTGTGAGAACTTCGCACCCGGTGCAGGTCCTGCTGGAGCACCAGATTCCTGCAGTGAACAGAGAAAGACATAGAAAATACTGAGATCGTGGACTGCTAGACGATTTTAGCACCATGGTTAATGATGTTGACGTAACCTCTCTGACATTATTATTAATGCTATATATACTATATATAATTCCTAAATAGAGGGACATTCATAAGAAATTCAAACAGCATTCGAGTTGTTCTGCATAGTTAATGTGTGCTGTCTTGAAACATTTGAGCTAGAGGTTAAGTTAAAAGTTTGCCGAATCTGTACTAAAATATATGTAAAGTAAAAAATAAAAAGCTTATTATATTACACATATAAACGTGGTGTGAATGTGATATTACAGATGCAAATTTGGGGGTCATTTAAATATTTTACAAATTATAATAAATAAATATTTTGTATTTTTCTCACAATTTAGTTATGTTTAATGAAAATGGTACTTTGATTATATGTAAAGGTTTATATTAGTCTTTTAGGCTTAAACCACATACTATTCAAGACCTTTATTAAGTACTAACACTGGATTTTCTAGGTCGGAGCTTTCGGTTTGAGACACGGCTCATGACAATGTTTCCGATGACAGTGCAAAGTTTTACAGACACAGAGACACAGGAGTGTGTGTAACGTCAATATGCATGAAATTACTAGCTATTTTACAGTTTGACTTGGAAATCAGACGGACGGGGATGTTTCGGCTCTGACGTGCCGTCTAGTGGAGGTCATGTCTAAAACTTTCCTGAGGTACAGAAGGTGTATGGTGAGTGTGTGCACGATGTGACTGATGCAAGCCCATGCAAAAATGGTGCGTTGGGCCGTAACACACCAGCCGTGGCATGGAATATTTTCCTATAACACAACAACAGCACTTCCAAACTGACAGGAAAACCAGTGCAAGGAATTTTCCTGTTTGAGGTTTGTAGTCACTACACGTTACATATGTTACGTATGTTCGTCATGGTAATGGCTTGGGTTTGTTTTCGTACCCAATATAAATAAATGAACCTCATTAATGGCATGATGTAGTTTCATATAGTTCCACACATCAATTTAATATAAATATGAGCAAAGTGTCAAAACACTTGTCAAAAAGTGTGGTGAGCATATTGTAGTGAATATGAAATAAATAAATAAATAAATAAATAAATAAATAAATAGTACAGTAATATTTATTTTCTTATTCTATTGACCTAATATATTTAGTAAAATGCTAAGCAGGTTTAATCGGCTTATATTTGGTTTACTGTAATCCTTATAATAGGAAAAAATACAGATCAATCTGACTTTATTCAAGATATCTCGACTTACTAATGTCATTTGTTGCAACGTGACACTGTTTGAGAGACTGAAATAGGTGTTAAATTAAATTGTGTCAGGAAAATGAGAAGAAGGAGTTTTACGTAGTGCCAAAGATATCTAAGAGTCCTGGTTCTTGGGTCCTGCATGTTTCGGCGTTTTCTCTGCTCTAACACGAGTAGACTCAGGAAACGATGATTATTAGATAATAAGAGCTCCAAAAAAAAAAAAAAAGCCCGTTAAGACTGATGAACGCATTTTGTCCAATGGCCAATCAGACGATTCAAAGACTCACCTGAGTGTCGCTGGAGGAGACGGACAGTCTGTCGTCAGGCAGGGATGGTGTGAAGCTGGCGGAGATGGGCGTGCCGGGGATTCCGTTAGCGTGGACGTTCTCACTGTCGCTGCTCAGACCACCTTCCTCCTCCAGCGATGTGGGCGTGGCCTCTGGCTCCACCTCCCCCCCTCCACTCTCCTTAGCATCTAAACACAATCAAAGAAAAGGTCCATTAGTTTGGTTTAAGACGCATGGGTATGAGAATGCCACCTGCTGTGCCATATGTTTACAGTCTTGAATTATATCCAAACAAAACAATGTAGACAAGAACATCTTAAACAGATTAAACACAGAAGCTGTCCAAAGCAAAAAAGAGCTGGAGATAAGAACTGCCCCAGAAGAGAAACGTACAAACCAAGAATGAGAGATCTCACCTCCTGCCACAGTGCTAACCACCTCCTGCAGTATAGTCTGCACAATCTCCTGAGCTTTCTCCTCATAATTCACGTTCTCCTCTTCTACGGGAGCTTGTGAACCATGCTCAGCCGCACCTACAGAGAAAGCGATGCACCTGATCATCTCATCCTGTCTTGATATGATGATTGATGACCGACTATGTTTTAAACGATCCCCTTCACTTTATAATTCAAATTTCACAATCATATGCATCTCTCTACTTTCAGACTTTCCTCTATTGGTCCTTATTCCTAAAATGAAAATATTCCTAATTAACTGCTTGAGAATTCAGTGTATGCATTGTGGTGGCAGTTTCTAAAACAGAAACATAACCATATATATGAATATCTTTGTTCACACACCATCTGCTCCTCTTTAAAGTGTTTGCACTTTCCTAACATATAATAATACAGTTATAACTCAGTAAATACATTAAGAAATAATTTGTCCTTTGGCTCTCATTTTTGTGTGTTGCCTTTCAGTTTAGCAGCTTGGTTATTAAAGATAAAAAGTTCAATTACACATAATGACTTTTAACTGGTAGTTTGATTTATGTTCTCATTTTAAATTTTCTGATTTAAAAAAGAAATAAATAAATAATAATAATAAAAAAAAAGCAATAATAATAATAATAATAATAATAAAAAAGTAGCTCCTTAAAGGAAGCTCAAAGATCAGAAAGATCTTTACTCTGTTCTGCTGCTGTGGCCTGGTCTGCTTCTGTCTGTTCGTTCTCTACAGGACCAAAGTCAGAGCCGTTCTCAGGCTCCGGGCTCTCGTAATGGGGTGATTCGCGCTCTGCCGGGGCGCCCTCCACCCCTGACCCTGCGCTGACCTCCTGGCCTGATGGACTCTGGCTCTTGGCCGGGGTGTCTGGGAGCTGTTGTAGCTGTGGGGACTCGGGTTCCTGCTGGCTGAGTGGAGAATGCTGCCTGTGCCTCTCCCTCTCCATCTGCTTCGCCTCCTGGAGCTGAACACACACGCACGCACATGAAAACACACAAGGGCTCTATTTAAACACACACACAAACACACACAGGCTTCTGTTACCGGCTGGTAAACGGTATTTATCATTCCCCTGGGCAACGCCACGCTGTGGAGCATCCACTTCTCTTCTCTACGCAGCAAGCAAACATCTGCGTTCTCCGGCGAATGTAATAAAAAAAAGGACTAAATATAAGCCTGAGATTTGTAGCACCAGTCTATGTAGGGAAATACGTATCTCGTCTATGTTCACTGTCGATTGCATGCAGCTAAACTGATAAACCGGTCAAGAGCAGAGCAGTCATGCTTGATCTGATGTGATGGAGGGATGGAGCACAATTCTGCCTTCAGTCAATCAAACACAGATGGGTTTGCTAACGTGACGTCAGGTTCGTGAAGTAGTGAAGATGGCACTAATGGACATTGTTTTTTATTAGCATGCTGTACTCCTAATGAGAGCCGAGACAAAATCCATCTATATTTATTTCCATCTACAGATTTTTTTTTTCTACTCATTTTAAGGTTGAATAGAGAGATTTAAGCAACACTAAAGAAAAATGATGTGGGACACAAAGTATTATGTATTTTATATGCTAGTTGAAGGAAACACTTCAACTAGCACTTCTTTCCTTACCTTTTGCATTTAAGAAAAAGAAAGAAAAAAAAAACAACCTGACACTTTTCCATTGTAACTTTGAACAAATGTTTTAAACTCATGGTATCTTAATTATGTAACCTAGTGAGCCAGCATTAATGTATTCAATGTTAAAGATTTAAGCACATATGTACGTCACTCTGGGTAAGGGCGTCTGCCAAATGCTGTAAATGTAAATGTACATTAAACGTAAATATAAACCAGTCCAGAGTTGTTCTTGTTTTGTTACTGCGACCAAAAATTTTTTTTGTGCCTTTTTTCTGTAAAAAACTACTCGAGTTGAAGAAATTGCTAGCACAGGATTTTTCTTTTAAACTTCTAGCAATGAAGACACATATGCAATTACTGTCTATGATCAGTGTCCTCATGTTCGTGTAAAAC
Source organism: Tachysurus vachellii (assembly GCF_030014155.1). Classification (NCBI taxonomy): domain Eukaryota; kingdom Metazoa; phylum Chordata; class Actinopteri; order Siluriformes; family Bagridae; genus Tachysurus; species Tachysurus vachellii. The sequence continues at coordinate 3,914,012 of NC_083484.1, forward strand.
TCTAAAAGAGCAGAAAATCTGCGAGTTCCTCTGAGTATCTACAGTAGGAGCTTGCTGGATTTTGGATTTACATGGATCATGTAAAAATTAATTATTACTGTTGCCATGACAATTTTCCCCATACATGGTTATGTTTAATATTTAGGAGCATCCATGGAACAAGACAAGTCTGTTAAAGCTGCTATAAGTAGTTGCTCCCTTAGCACCGTCTTGTTTTTCTCTCACAAAGTTAATAAGAAGAAATACGCAATTTGTGTTACAGAGAAATTCTCCTTGGCTGAGGATTAGAGCCCACACACGTCTTTGTATCCGTTGCTATACAAGCCACACGAGCACACGTGTACGCTGTTACCGTAGAAACGATAACCATGTGTGCTCTCTGGTCGACAGGGATGCTTTCTCTCACAGTTAATCACAGAGACTGTAGACTACTGTAGCTACACTTGAGTATGAGGTAGAGTGTAGAGAGCACATTACACTGGACACATGCACTACTTTGTCGTAGATAACTTTCCTGAACTATTTTTTTCTTCCTCTTTATTGCATGTGTTGGACGTGCTATGATAATTATTTTTAATTACAATGCGTATTATAAATGGAATATTCAGTCTGTGTGGGCTGGCTGGGATAATTAGCTGTGAAGTGTGACACGGAGTGTGAAGTGCTGGAGGTGCAGAGCGCGGTGAGGAGAGCAGCGTTTCATATGCAGCTCATGGAGGACTCCGTCCAACCCTTCCACTAATCACCACAAGCTTCTGTGCCTCAGACGAGCGTTTAAACCTTCAGGAAAAGTTTCATTACACATTACTGTGTGCTTCCCAGCACTAAATACTTGTCTCACAGTCTCAGGCTGATCAATGAGTGCCAGATAGATGAGTACAAATGTGTAAAAAGTAAATAAGCTCCGCTCACCAAAAACTATTTGGAAAAAACAACAGTATTTCGCTTCAGGTCAGAAATGATTGAAATAAGGTAATGCAACTGTGTTGTTGATTTTTTTTTTTGTCATGGAGTAACTCTTTACTATGTCCTCTTTTAACCCAGAGATCAATTGCCCTGAAACCTCGAAACCCACATGAGGTTCTATGCTGCTGTGTAATGGTCAAGTAATCAGAGCCACCACTTTTCTGGTCCTATTTGTCTTCACTGCATTTGTTTTACTGCTTAAAGCGCTACAAAGAGAAAGGCTATAGAGGGAGTAAGTTATTTATTATTCACAAAGACCTGTGTTGAGATTCTTATATGGCTCAATCACAGACTGAAGTGAAGTGTGAGGAAATGACGGTGGGGACATTCTGGGAACCCAAAAAATGAGTCGATATGAGATGCATTCAAACCTTATCTTTAAGAGAATAATATATATTTCATAAAGAAATCATGGAAAGGATTTTGTTTTGTTATTGCAAAGTTCATGTTGTGTAATGAGGAAGTCTGACTAAAGATGTCTAAACACAATTTCTTCACACGGTGAATGTCACAGCAAGATAAAATCAGGGGAAGGCTACACGCCATAGACAAACAAATCTACACCTAATCGGTTTACTGAGCTTCCATATAGATACGGAAGGGCAGGTTCGATGTTTTCAACTCAACTCTGCCAATCACAGTAACATTAACCATCTGTGAGGTCAGGTATGGAGAAGAGGGCTGTTAGCGCTTTCGAAAAACTGCAACTTTGAGAGACACTCTATTTCTATCTCCAGTGGAAATATTTTTCTAGCACATATCTCAAAGTGCAAAACAAGCTTCGGTCCATTTCAGGAACTGGACAAACCATGGATGCTTTACTACTAGATGAATATTTAAATCAACATCTCTGAGATGAGGCTCTACAATTACACCATGCTGAACACAACAGGAAGCATTTTAATATCTTCGCCCACTTTGATTACCTTCAACTTCAGTTAGAATGCTACAACTGGATCCTTGTTGCACTTTATTGACAGTTTTAGACAGAAGTTCTATTTCTGAATGTGTGAAATAATGAAGCGTGGACTGTGATTGTCATTAAAACCTGGAGATATGGAGTGTGGTGCGAAGGGTCAGTGTTTAACAAGCAGCCCGTTTTAACACGTCGTTGAGAAAAGGCTTCAGGAGTCAATCAAGTGATGATCTCATTTCTCAAACCATTACACGAATCAATAGCGACACCACAGATTGGATTCTGTTGTGATATCTGATCTAATCATATGGCGCTGCGAGCCTAAGGCGTATGAGCTGTGCGAGTTGCTTACAGTTTACACAGAACGCTCATCGTCGATGGTGTGACCTGAGTCATGTCGATGTTCGACTCTGTATATGAAACAGACGCTGCTGCTGTGATTATGATTATAAATTAAAAAAAAATAAATAAAAAATCTGGATTGGGGTGAAATGATCATGATCCCAGTAAACCCAACTCGTCATCCTCATGCAGTATAAATTCAGCACACACAAAAAAACCCACACACTAAAAAACACACCCTAGCGTTACATCCGCACACTTCAAATCTCAAACAACTGAAAAGTAAGGCATCGGTTTGGACAGAAGAGAGACTGCAGGCAAAAATGGACACCGCAGGCACACATCGGATACAGAAAGAAAGAGAGAGAGAGATAGAGATAGAGATAGAGATATGAAGCAGATGAAGCACACAAAAAAAAAAAATTCAGATCAAGCAAACTCAAGGCAGACCCTCTTGCTCTTTACCTGACGGTCACGCTTTCTGGACGCCATAGACCAACTGATCTTGTGATTTGTAAGCTAGGGTTCGAAAAGAAAAGGAGGAGGAACAGGAGGAAGAGGAGAAAGAGGTATCAATTAAGAAGAAAGAAGAGGTTAGATCAAGGCCACATGGCGGCGGGTATTTCGACTGACGGGTTTGAGGTTTGACTCACGGCCTGGTTCTCCATGCGGGCGAATATGACGTTGAGCATCTGGGTGAGTGTGGCTTTCGCTGTCGTCTGGTTGATGAGGTTCTTGCTGGCCAGGTAGATGTTGTAGCACGTTCTGACGGCCTGCAGCACCGTGCCCTCGTGGATCTCGATGTGCTGGGAGGTCACCGCCGTCAGCAAGGCCTGAGGACGAAGAGGGAAGAGACCGTTTCAAATAGATCAGTCTATCGCATTCGACAGTTAATACATAAAACTATTTGCACCGCTTGTCAAAAAATTCTACAGTGCAAAAGATTATTATTATTTTTTTAAGACTTGCCAGATATTATATCAATCAGCCATGATGTGCATCATTTTATCTGAATGTGTATAATAACAGAAAAATGTCATCATTGGCTAAGTGCTTTAATTTTGAATTTAAATCATGCTAAAGTGATCTGATGCTTGCTTGACTATTTCTGAATTGTATTCAGCTTTGGAGACTGATGGCTTTTTTGCTGTTGTCTTTTTCATCTTCAAGAAAGGAAGCTAAAAACATAGATAAATAAAAAGAAATATTAAAAATCTAAACAAACAAATGACTAAAATACTAAAAAATAAATAAATAAAAAATCCTACATCACAACAGACATGTTGTGTAAAAGTAAAATGAAATAACATTAATTAAAGCTGACAAGTCCTCAGGTTACTAACACCACAAGGGATTAACGTACTCCTCAGTGCAAACCCTTTTCTTGCTGATCACATGATGAGTCATTTTCCACATCCTAAGAATAGATATATATATATATTGCTATATGGTTACAGACTCCTTCTGCATTCCTCAGTCTGCTTATACAATAAAGACTGTAATGTTATTCTAGACCAGTGACATTGTACAAATTTGTCAGTAGGAGTATTACAGGTTTGGGCAGTTATTTATAAAAGATGCATCAACCTCCCATGATGTGACTGGCTTTGGCTTTTATTTCTGCTGTCAGTGCTACAACTGCTGGAGTCCCTGTTTACTCTGATCACAATGTACACCTCAGGAGCAAAAAGCACTGTAGCATATAAGAATACTTCTCTCTCTCTCTGTCTCTCTCATTCACTCTGTCTCTCTCTCTCTCTCTGTCTCTCTCTCTCTCTCTGTCTCTCTCTCTCAGTCTCTCTCTCTCTCTCTGTCTCTCTCTCTCAGTCTCTCTCTCTCTCAGTCTCTCTCTCTCAGTCTCTCTCTCTCTCAGTCTCTCTCTCTCAGTCTCTCTCTCTCTCAGTCTCTCTCTCTCAGTCTCTCTCTCTCAGTCTCTCTCTCTCTCAGTCTCTCTCTCTCTCTCAGTCTCTCTCTCTCTCAGTCTCTCTCTCTCTGTCTGTCTGTCTCTGTCTGTCTCTGTCTCTCTCTCTCTCTCTCTCTCTCTCTCTCTCTCTCTGTCTCTCTCTCTCTCTGTCTCTCTCTCTCTGTCTGTCTGTCTCTGTCTGTCTGTCTCTGTCTCTCTCTGTCTCTCTCTGTCTCTCTCTCTCTCTCTGTCTCTCTCTCTCTCTGTCTCAGTCTCTCTCTCTCAGTCTCTCTCTCTCAGTCTCTCTCTCTCTGTCTGTCTGTCTCTGTCTCTCTCTCTCTCTCTGTCTCTCTCTCTCTCTCTCTCTGTCTCTCTCTCTCTGTCTCTCTCTCTCTGTCTCTCTCTCTCTGTCTCTCTCTCTCTGTCTCTCTCTCTCTGTCTCTCTCTCTCTGTCTCTCTCTCTCTCTGTCTCTCTCTCTCTCCGTCTCTCTCTCTCCGTCTCTCTCTCTCCGTCTCTCTGTCTCTCCGTCTCTCTCTCTCCGTCTCTCTGTCTCTCCGTCTCTCTGTCTCTCCGTCTCTCTCTCTCCGTCTCTCTCTCTCTACTATAACTCAAATGACAAATACACAATGATTGAATACTCTCAATACACTGGTGAACGTATTCGAATCAACTCGGTATGCACCAGGATGAATCGATTTATGTTTGATTCGGTAGGATTCGGGTTTAAAACAATAAAGGTTTTCCACCATGGGAAAGTTTTCATGACAGACAGTTGCACACAATCCGGTTTCTGAATGACATGACAAAATGCGTTTTTTTGCTTATTACCTCTAAGAGAGTGGAAAACATGAGCTTTGTGAGTAAATTATGTTTAAAGCTGTTATTATGGTGAGTGATAACAGGAAGTGACTTGTATCTGGTATCGTGGGTGGATTGTGTGGCAGTGCTGCAAGTTTAGCAACTAGCAGAGTGTTTGTCGAGATTTCCTGCTGAGCTCTCGGTGGAACTGAGGCATGACTTGGTAGCATATTTTAATCAGGAATGATTATCAAGATTTCTGTAAAACTGCTCTCTGTTGTTAAAAACAAACAAAACTGTACTGAAGCGATATCACTTACTACTGTAACCCCATTCCAAATCCAATATAATACACAATATCCCATAAACGCCAAACTCTAACTGAGATCAGCTCTTCTGCACCCTGACTTTATTAGAAGCCGTAAAAAACGTGCCTGGTTTCACATATTCACTCCATCGGAGTCAAATAAAGTCTAAAAGTAGAAGCTGTTAAGAACCTTTATGATCTGAAGCTGAACTCCCTCGTCAGTCTGCGGGCCCTGGAAGCAGCCGCAGATCGTCTCGATGATCCTGTCGATGAGCTTCTTCCCTGGTGTAGTGCTGTCCGGTGTGCTGCCAGTCAGGTGACCGTAAGCTATGAGTTTCTGTGGAAGTCAAACGGACAAATTGGAAACCTCGAAGCCTGCACAACCAGTATACATGTGGATAATTGCAGTAAAGTATACTATACTTCATTAAACTTACTGATTATTGATATCAGCCAATCATGTGGCAGCAATGCAATCATAAAATCATGCAGTTACAACTCAAGAGCTAGAGTTAATACCCACGTCACTCGAGAATGGGATAAAATGTGATCTAGGTGACGCTCAATGTGCATGATGTGCTTGGTGGGATATTTACATTTACAGCATTTAGCAGACCCCCCTTATCCAGAGCGACTTACATTTTTTTTATACAACTGAGCAATTGAGGGTTAAGGGCCTTGCTCAGGGGCCCAGCAGTGGCAGCTTGGTGGACGTAGGAATCGAACTCACAACCTTCCGATTGGTAACCCAACACCTTAACCACTAGCCTACCACAGGATGTGCTTTTCTGTTTATCACGGCTGTACACAGTGGTATCAAACCGTATCCTCAGAATATGAAACCCCAGGAGATTTTCTGAAATACTCAAACCAGTCCATCAGAATCTAACAGCCATGTCACATAAGGCTTTTTCCCCTCATTCTGGTAACCGTTAAGTTAACTGAGCCGTATTCGCTCTACGCTTCTGACAGCCGATTGGCTGATTGCGTTAAAACTCAAACTCTCTTATACAATTTTTTGTACCGATTCTATTCCTAATGCAGTACACAGAAAGATGATAGTGAAATGTTTACAGAGTGACACGTTAGCGGTGTAAGCGTACGTCCACCTGTACAGCTGATAACAGGTTCTGGAGATCTCACTGACCTGTAAACAGTCTAGTGACGTGTTGACGATGCGAGGACATTTGGACTGACAGGCTAACTCAAACGGCAAGAAGTACTTATCCGCTTCGATGAAGGTGGTCTTGGATTTGATGGGAGGCAGGGTACTGGAACTCGACTTGCTCTCTCCTGCAGGGGGGCTAAACGAGAGAGGAAAACGAAATGGAATCGACTGCATCAACAAGTCTGGGGCAGAGCAGTCGAGCGGAGCGGCAATCTTTACAGAATTAAACAGCCGATAGAGGAGAAAGGAAGCTGGAAGGGAAGTGGGATGAGAATGAGAATAAGAGAGAAGGGAGGAAAAAGATAGACAGAGACACTCAGTAGTATTGGAGGAATCAGGAGAGGAGGAAAAGATAACAGCATTTCTTCTCTTCACTCATCTACTCTCAATCGCACCCTCGCTTCCTCTCCTCTTTCTGCTTTCTTTCACTCTCTGTCTCTCTATCTTTCTCTTTCTCCCTCTCTTCGTCCCACACCTTCTCTCTTTCCCTCCCTCTTTCTCCCCTATGACTTTCACAATCTCTCTTTATCCCTCCCCCTCTGTTTCTCTCTCTCTCTCTCTCCCTCCCCTTCTGTCTCTCCATCTCTCTCTCTCCTTTATCCTGGCTCATTAATCCGGTGACAGAAGGATTTGACCTGTCACGTTTTTAATTGCTGGAAATGAAGCTTTAGCAGGATCACCAGGGAGAAGAAGACAGCAGCTGCACCTCGTCCCTGCTCTTTTATAAAAGATATATTTAAAAAAAATAAAAAAATAAAAAAGACGAGTGGAAATCTCTCTATGTTAAAGTAAGAGAAAGAGGAAATAAGAGGGATAATTATGATGGTAAGAAAACATGATGGAAGAAAATGATGAACCCAAGTTGCTCTATTAGAATTAAGCATTTTGAGAGAAGTCTATAAAATAAACAAAATTCTGCTCACCTTAATTTCTCCGATTCTGCTTTTATTTCCTCTGTGAAGGACAGAAAACAAGACAGACACAAGATGAGCAACATCACAAATAAAGCAAACGAAACATTCAATTACATAAAAGCACTCAAACCAAATCTACAGTGACGTTCCTGCTCTTTCCCCCCATTTCCGAATTTCAGCTTCTCAGGATCTGTTTGTTTTATTTGACTGACTGATTTTAATGTATATTTTATAAACATCCTGAAGGAAAAACTGAATAAAATCCCATAGCCGGATATCGGACGTGACGGATGCTACAGAGAGAAAGAACGTGGTACGACGTTTAGGATTCCACACAGATGCTTTGGCTCGCTCTGTGTGTTTATTGCTGCAAGCGACTTCAAACAGGGAAAAAGCCTGAAAAGCTCAAACAGCGACTACAGAGGAAGACTCACAGGAAGGTGTGAAGAGACAGCCGGAAGAGAGGGAACGAGACGGTGGCCTTCGAATCGAAAAGAAACTAAATCAATAAAAAAAAAAAATAAAAAAAAAAAAACAATTGACAGCTGTCTTTGTGGCCAACGGCACGATTTAATCAGGTGGAGATTAAAAGCACACGGTGATCAGCAGCCTGAGAATTTCAGGGACAGAAACAGAAAGGTCAGCTGTGGAAGTGGAAGTAACACAGCAGTACAGAGAGAAGGGTCTCAGGCTTCAGTCTGGACACAGGCAGAGCTGAACTCATTACCTGGGACAGAGGAGGGCGACATGACAGAAATATAAGACCGTGATACGTCAAGCTGTTTCAGTGATACATTACATAATGATTAATAACAATATACATGTGTAACTGACTGCCTGGAAATCGGTAGTGTTCAATAAAATACTTGGAGTTCAGAGCCAAGAAAACACTAAAAAATAATGTTTTTTTGAAGATTCAGCTCAAAATCTGAAAAGTCCTATTCTCACTCACTCACTCATTTTCTACCGCTTATCCGAACTACCTCAGGTCACGGGGATCCCCGTCAGGTCACGGGGATCTCTGGCGTCATTAGGCATCAAGGCAGGATACACCCTGGACAGAGTGCCAACCCATCGCAGGGCACACACACACGCACACACACACACACACACACACACACACACTACGGACAATTCTCCAGAGATGCCAATCAACCTACCATGCATGCAAACCCTCGAGGCACGGGGAGAACATGCAAACTCCACACACAAGGCGGAGGCGGGAATCGAACCCCCAACCCTGGAGGTGTGAGGCGAACGTGCTAACCACTAAGCCACCGTGCCCCCATGAAAAGTCCTATTTTAAAATGTAAAGATTTAAAATGGTACCAAATTTCACCAGTTAAAAAAATAATTGTAGAGATTTTAAATAAGTGACTTCAAATGAATTTTTAAACAATTGAAAAAAAAACACACACAAAAATAATAGATTCCCACCAACTTATCATTTAACAATGAAAATGTTTCCACATCAAATCATCTGCCAGCAGTTTGTTAGAAATCAAATTAAATAAGTTAGTTCCAATAAAGAAATAAATAAAATGAAAAAAAATTAAACAACATTTTTTACAAAATTTCTCAACTTCAATTTATTATTTGTTACGAAATTGTAAAACTTAGCTACATTCTGATCTGTTTGCAAAGACAAGAATATTATAGAGTATTCTATTTGAACAAAATGTAAAAAATATTTCATCTGAACACGCGCTAACACATCTCCTGTTCTCTCTGTGTCAGTGTCAATCTGTATTATATATCATTTATGGAATTAAACACCTTTTTCAGAATTAAAAAAAAAAGGTTTGCCAACTGTAAAACTGTACTTAACAATTAGCTGGTGTGTGTGTGTGTGTGTGTGTGTGTATGCAGTTTCCTCCAACACGCTGTTCACGTAATGAATCGGTCACTTTAATTGCATTTCCCATAGTGAGAATCTCTTATAAGGGGTTTTTTATTGAGCACGTATCTGATGCACTACATTTATGTTTATAAACTAGCAGACGCTAACAAGCTGTAGCGTTTCTCACTGCTGCTTGTTAAAATCCAATGAAATTGAGCTGCTTTTATGTTTCTAAGCCAGCTCAATGAAGCTGTTTCAAACAGGATAGTCGGTGTTGGGGGACGTTAATCGGTTATTGCTAAATATATTCTGTTGAAGTTGTAATGAGGGACAGCTTAGGAACGAATCTTCCTAATTAGAAAATGTGATTCTGCAACATGGAAAAGAAACGCAACATCATTTCCGTTTAAAGTGAGCAATAAATGAGTGCTTTTATAAATAAGTTAAGTACTTACTATTTACTACAGCTAATGTTCGGAGGGAACCGAAGGATTTTTTTTTAAAACTGCGCTTGGGAGCGTCGCTGTCAGCATCACTACAGCTATCTTTTCTTCATTATGTTCACTTCATCAATTAGATTTTGGAATCAAAAGCATTTTATCCAGGAGAATTTTTTTTTTATTATTTTATATTGTTAATGTACACCATGACCAAGTCCCAAGGAAGTGAGTTTTCATTTTATTATATAGAATGAAATGAATTAGACAATTTTCAACTGGAAAAAAGGGAATTTCAATCGGACTGACAAATCTCAACCGGTTAAATTCCTCAGATCACAGGCACACTGAGAAAGCCAAATGATTCCTCAAATGATTCTGCAAAAGATTCCTTGAATGATTCTTATGACAATTCCAACAACCTACAACCTACTGATAACTTTTCATTTCCTGACTTATTCATGGCATGTACAGTGACAAATATAAATTATTCCTCAAATGATTCTGCAAATGATCCTTCAGAACACGCTCACAACATATTTGATATGTTTGTTCAGTTCCTTGAATTCCAACCTTTTCATTTCCTGACTTTTCACGACAGATACAGTGACAAATCCAAACGATTCCTCAAAACAATTCTCAAATGATTTTTCAAAGGATTCTTCAGACCATTCCTATTTTCACATTTCTTGACTCAGTTGACACTGTACAGCAAAAACCCAAATGATTCCTCATATGATTCCTGACTATGAGTTCCTCATCTGACAACCTTTGTTCCTACCTACTAACAGTTCCCACTGAAAACTGAAGAAAAAAGTGTGCTACATGTAAGTGATGCTTTATCGTATGACCTCTCATAAGAGGAGAGATTCTTGGTACCTCTGATGAAGGTATCTAGCTAGAACAGTTAGCTTTCTTTGCTAGTCATTTCTTTGCCAACGAAGCACATATAAAGTCCACTACAGGAACTAAAAAAAAAAAAAAATCCCATCATACACATTCTTACTGAGTTTCAATCCTTGTGACTATGAACCATTGGCTTTGAGCTGCAGGAGAAACATTCTCTCCTCATCCAAAAACACACACACACACACACACACACACAAAACACTGCAGCCTTGGCAGCTCTCCAGCACTCACATTAACATCCAAAGAATGGAAGAGCACACACAAACACACACACACACACACACACACACAAACACTGAGCCTTCTGTGTCAGGCCAAGGCTTTAGTTCTTTAAGGCCCTGCTTGCAACACAACTGATAACAATAACAAGATCTACAGCCACGTACACAGTGCCAAGGAGAACATCACGTCTGTGGCTTGTCATGTTGCCAAGAAACTAGAACCTGCAAAGCGACCTTGTCTGAAGACTGTCCCAAAGTGGAAAACAGTCATACTGAATCAGACAAAAATCGATGTTCATATATACTACTGTGTGTTGTTCTTCTACTCAGTACATGTGATATATTTATTCAACTGTGCTCATGAATAATAATCATTATAAACAATATCATCATCCAGAATGAATACATTAAAAAAAGACAAGAAGGTGAGCGTTTTTATTTTTTCAAGTTCAGAGGGTCAGGAAATGCTTGGTGACAGTGGCAATCAGAACGGCTCTTAAAACTGAAGAAAAGGATTTTTATTTTGGAGGTAAATAAGCAAAATAATCAAACATTCTAATTATGAGCGGTTTGTGTCCCAGTGGATGGAGTAGTTAGACAAACCAGTTCAACTTCACTGTCAAAACAGTCAGACATCTCGCTGTCAAACCTGCCGAAGATGATCGTCTTCCCTCTCTGTATCACTCCTTCTCCCTCTATCTCTCTCTCGTGTCTTAGCTCTATTGAATTATGACGCTGAAAGATGAGAAAAATGACTAAAATCTCATTTCTTCTCCAAATGTCATCCTGCTCAAAGCACTCTGCACTATCCACTACACAAGAGGGAAATCTAATCACCTGTTCGGGTTCATTTTAAACATACGGGCCACGAGAGAGAGAGAGAGAGAGAGAGAGAGAGAGAGAGAGAGAGAGAGAGAGAGATAGAGAGAGAGAGAGAGAGAGAGAGAGAGAGAGAGAGATGCCTGAGAACACCCCCCCTCCATCCAAAAAGTAATTGTGGGAGAAAATGGAAGAAGAGAAAGCAACAGTCTCTTGTGGTTCCAGTTCTCGTTTGCTTCAGCGTGTAGCTTTGACTTTTAACGGAGGAAGAACATACGGAGGCAGCTTTTTGTTTGAGTGGAAAAAATGTGACGTACATCCCAGAGGTTTTAGCAAATGAGTGCTTGAACCGCTCTCACCTTCACGTACGTTCCAGCTCACATGGGACGGTTTTATCTCTCGAGTTAATTCAATAAACTCAACAACCTGGCAGCCTGGAGAGCGACTTGCAGTCACCAATGTTTTACACGGAACATCAATTAGACAACGAACACTTACCACCACACACACACACACACACACACACACACACACACACAGAGCTACATCTTCATCTTCAGGGGAAAAATAAACAGCAGGTCCAGGCGAAAGCAGCGGAGTGTGCCACAAGAGGAGCAGCTGGGAAAGCAAAGAGGGTAAACACACACACACTCACACACACACACACACAAGCCTGCTGCCTCTGTAACGAATCAAATGCCAACCTGTCAGTCCAAACACAACTGTGATAATGAGACAGCAGGAAGCCAAGAGCTGGGCATTCTCTCTTCGATAATAAAGAAAGTTAAGAAATGGACAAGTGCAGAAAACAAAATATATCCAATTAGTGTCAGGTGAACATGCCTTGTTGATGAGAGTTCAAAGGAAAATGACCAGACTGGTTTGAGCTGATAAGTGGATAATAGCTCAAATAATCTCTCTGTACAGTTGTGATGAATAGAAATGCATGTCAGCAAGCAGAATCTTACAACAGCAGCAGTCCACGTCAGGTTAATCAGACAAGAACAGCAATCCTAAGCTTACAGATGATGATGAGTTTGTAAACAATCATCTGATGGATTTATGAGTTCACCTTGGACAAAGACTTGAAATGTTTTCACTGAGGCTGAGCGGAAACCACAACCACACTTTCGCTTCCTATATGCGCTTGAGTAAATAAATATCCAGAATAATGACATTCTCTGTAGTAGCTGGGCCTTAGTATTAAAGTCCCCAGGTATTACAGTTACCAGTTTGTTCACATAACAGTCATAACTAGTCCGTGGAAGAATATACAGTCCACAGAGCGACACGCCAAGGAAACCGCTGACTAACAAGCGGAAGTGTACACTGAGGCTCAGCTCTGAGCTCCACTGTGTTTCTCCTGAGGGAAGGAATGTGAAGTACTCCGTCATCTGGACTTTCATAGCACCGAACGGATCAGCACAAATTTTCCGGAAGAAGCTGTGGGTCTATATCGGTCTACATCAAACACCACACACCCACAACCCAGAGCATAGCAGTTTAAGATGAATGGGAATCGATCCTGTGACCTTTTGGTCTCCTATGAGCAATTTCACTATTATAGCATGAAGCACAGATGCCTTAGAGAAACTTGGTTTAGTTGAGTAACAGGAAGTGCAGAATCTGACATGTATGAGGATGGTAGATGTTCACTTCTGATTTCACCTCTTGATAGAGTGTCATGAAGATGCCACGGGGGTCTGATGGTGTATTACCAAACATTAGTGTTTTAGAAAGAGTTATTACAGCTCCTAGCAAGAAATGACCATGATTCAAATAAACGAGTTCCCTGTGTCTTCTCCCTCCCTGCTCATCCTTAAGTGTTGGAGAAAGACTAGTGCTATTCGGGGTACGACAACACACTCCAGTCTTGATTCAATCCATTTGATTCACAATAATGGATTCATGATTCTGTTAACTTTGATTCATGAATCAATTCTATTTGATTCGCTAGCTTCATAATTCAAACCTATTTGATTCCTGATACTGGTTCCACGATTCAATTCATTTTGATTCATGATTCAATTCATTTTGATTCATGTATCACACCATGTAGGTTTGGACATAAATATACTTCCAAGTTGGACATAAAAAAAATAATCGAGTTCAGCCGCTTAACAAATGTTAAATAAACGTTTCCTCAAAAAAAAAAAAATAAATACGTTTTTAAACTAAAAAACAAACATTAGAAAGTGGGCAGAAGAATAAAGCTATTATTAGCCAACACCTTCTGACTCATCACAACAGTACAGGTACAACATAAATACTAACCATTCTGGACTTGAACACCTTTCAGCTTTCATCGTTTCGACTATACTCTCTGCAGCTAACTTTCCACTTTGTGGTGCATGATGGGACAGCTAAATGTCTCCACTGAGCAATTTGTATTTCCCATTGCGAGGACACTAGACAGTAATGTTTGCTCAGAAATCGTTTAAGCACAAGTGAACAATCTGAGACACTGTTTATAAATTTCTGGGACTTTCCGCTGCATTTGCTTCTCTCCCGTGATGTTCGTTGAGAATGAGAATTTAGGTGCTTTCTCTGGCAACATGCTCTGTTGCTATAACCTTCAACATCCTTGCTGTCCAAATCGGTTCGTCACGTGTGGTCGATAGAAACGATCCTACAAGCATTATCGGTGCTTTGTGCTCCTCTGTTGCCGTTGCGCTCACTAGCGGTCACATACGAGGCCTGTACAGCACCTCTGCAATCAAATAAGCCTCTAGGTTTTGCATATTTCAAACAAGACACCCTTCTGTGGAAGCTTTGCGTGTAACCGCAGACACGACGATCCAGATGCTTTAACGATCTTTAGGGAACCTGGACAGAATGTGTACGCGGGAATTGGTCAGGCCTTCACCTAGAAGAATGGAAAGTAAAGCACCACAAAACCACACAGTCTCCTGGCGGTGTAACGCGCAGGTGTTATTGATTTATATTCAGTATCTTATGCTACACTGCACCTTTCAAACGGTCTGCTACATTCACGCACTCGTGAGTTATCATAGGAGTCAATCAAACAAACAACCTTCCCGTTATAACAGTCCTCGCTTCCTGTACTATGAAAGGAGGAACACTGAACATTTACATTTAAGGCGTTATCCAAAGTGACTAACATTTGTCACAGTTACACATCTGAGCAGTTCAGGGTTAAGAAATTTGCTCCAAAGTGGTAGTTTGAGAGTGCTGAGATTTGCTCTCAACCTGGTCATTAGTCCAGCGCCTTAACCGCTGGGCTACCGCTGGCGAAAGTTATTACTGTGAACCACAGGTTATTGTACATTATTACAGCTGGACAAATTGGCAGCCAGTCAACCAAGACGAGATGCCATAATAGGTCTGAGGTATTCAGTAGCAAGTTCAACATCCAAAGGAAGAAAAGCCTATCATTTCTAATAACAAAGCAAAAGGTCACATATGTTACAGAAAAATCCTGCAGTTGTTTTTTTTTAGCCTGGATCACGATCCACGACTCGATCAAATATTATAAAAAATATAAGATTAATAATAAGGAGAAATCCAAAACGAATCCTGGGAATGACCCTAGAAATGGTGCGCTTAGAATGCAGCCTCTATACGCTTGATCCAACTTAATAATTAGCTCACAAGCGGATATTCCACACCAAAAGGTGAAGAGCCGGTGGTCTCTCTTGCTTCCACACAAACACCTCCTAATCGGCAGCTTCTCACAGTTAAGGAGGAGGTGGAAAAGCGTCTGTGTCGATTGTGAAGCAGAAGCTGCAAAGCACCAATTACACTTGAACACATGAGGCAACATGTGGGTTGTGAAAGTGCACTTGTATGTGATGTGGATAATTATACTGCTGCTGCTAGGACAATGCTTTTGGCAGTTTATTTTTTAAATGCACATACTTGTGTGTGTGTGTGTGTGTGTGTGTGTGTGTGTGTGTCTGTGTGTGTATAAATTATAAATAATGTTAAATTTAAAAAAATAAAAAATGTATTTTTTTTTATTATTACACTCCGTAGAGAAGGAGCTATAAAGTCACATCCAGACCACACAGTGCCATCCTTTTCTTTCGGCTAAAGATAAATAGCGACGTAAAAGCAAACCGACCGGCATCTGTCCACACACACACACCCTGTGTCGTAGGCATCTTTGTTTACCGGGTAGTGCCTCCATTGTAGTGATACGAGGTTAGACTCCGGCCATGTTTTCCATCAGCTTCGTGTTGTCTAACACTTCCACGAGCCTGCGATTTGTGTTGATTCAGTTATTCTCATTAACTTGTGCTGAAAGTATGATTAATTCATCACATCCCGAGATCGTATGAAATACAGTAGCTGAGCAATGGTGCATTATTTATCATGCCGTACCAAAGCGTGCAACAACAAACGTGTCAGAGTACGTGTCTGTTTCAAAATTTTCACCATTTAATAATAATAAAGCTCATCTAAAATATCACGGTTTCACTGAGCCCAAAAAACAATCAAATAAACAAATCATCGTTTCGTTTAGTTCTGGTCAGCAACGCCGTGTTCTTCTGTGTATGATAAAGTAAGGAACGAGCTACGACAGGCAGCCGAGGTAACTGTGCGGCATGTTTACAACAGCAGTAGATTACATAGCCAAAGGGTTTTCAGCATCCCCTGAGAGAAGAAACAGAAGTCGCTCTAGCATGATTTAGGACGAGTCCAGAGGGATCAGGTTGCAAAATCCAACCTACATTTTTGGGGGATTCTAATGAGATTTTTTTTTTTTACCTTAAATTACAAAAAGTTGTACTGTACAATGATGTAACCAGCCATCTCATCAACCTTACAAAACTCATGCTTCTGTAAAATTTTAAGCTTGAACCCTGACCTTTGAATTAGTAACTCTGAGTCTTAACTCTTGAGCCACCGCTGCCCTTATATTTTCTAGTTAGAACGCTGGGGTCAGAGTACAGAATCAGTTGTGATAGAGCAAATTACAATCTCAGGGGCCCAACAATTGGCCTTAAATCCCTGTCCTCCTGATCAGTGGCCCACGGATTTAAGCTACTACGATAAAATACAATAGAATCTAATTTAGAAGCCTTTAATTGACACTAACTGGGTTCAACTCTCCTGAGCTGACATGGTACTGAAAATAGAGCATGAAGAGATTTACGTACATTTTTTGGTAAAAATCAACTTGATTTCTGCATCATTTGTATCCATTCGGTGTCTTTTAAATTGATCCAAATCGTCAGATCCTGACACCTTCTGTTAAAGAACCTACTGCTGAAGTGAATGTGATTTTCTCATCACCATCAACCATCTGCAGGAGATACTGAGACCCAGTGTGCCATTAAACAGTATCAACAACAGCAATTAAAATCAATTCATTGTCATCCTTGGTCTAGATAAACCTTTGGATCTCTTCTCCTATAAGCTCTCCTCCATTCACACACACTCAATTCATTCCTCTCTCCTTATTCACTCTGTGGATGAAGTTTAATGATGTCCTCCAGACCCTCTCTCTCTCTCTCTCTCCCCCGCTCTCTCTCTCTCTTTTATAGATGAATCAGACTATAATAAACGAGTAGAAGTGGCCTGAGGTTTAAAGAGAGATGACTAAACTTAAAAACAGAAATGCACACCCCGAGCAGCTCATATATATATATATATATATATATATTATATATACTAGCTGCGTGTTTCAAACCTTTCTGGACGTTAATGAAATACGCTGCTATGTTGAGGAAGTTAAACCTCCTAGTCGCTGCCTTAAGACCTTAAGAGCCGTGACACTGTTATGAATAAGACATGGAAAGACCTGTGGTGACGGAATGAAAGAGGAACGAGGTGATCAACATGACCGATAAATAATAAATGAGGATTGGCCAAGCTTTAGGATAGAATTTAGGACAGACAAATAATTTAAAAATTATACTAACAATGTATAACTAACAAGTATCAGGATCTCTTTATAAAAAAAAATTAAAAAAGAAAGAAAGTAAAACATGAAGCTCTATTTCATGTATTTAATAAATAAATAAATGAATGAATAAATAAATAAATTTAACAATAATAGATACATAAATTATGCAGTTTGTAGTTAGATGTATAGAAAGTTTTGTTTCGTTAACTGCTGAAATAGATGTTAAGGAAAACTCTATAATCCAGAATGTTTGGTGTGAATTAATCCCCAGATTTCCAACTCTAAGATGTGTAGACTTGCATTCTGAGAAAAAAAGAAGGGAAAGAAAGCATGTGCTTTCCCCGTTTTGTAAGAGCTCATTGTGCTTGATGAACAAAAGCAGCTCTCAGAGGCTCAGGTTCAGTTGTGTAATCTATAGGGTACCTGGCCCTGATTAAAGAGACCGTGTCACCTGGACTGGTGACAGTAAAAACCTTCCTGAATTAAAGGCATTTATTTTGGCCAAATGAACCATACATATACAAAAATAGGTTCGAATCTCCTTCTTTTTGGATGCGCATAATTTACCTGCTCTACCGCAACCTATACAAAATGCACTATAGTTCGATATATTTTCAGTCATACTATGGTTCTGTTAAATTTTTTAAAAGGCATTAAACCATTTTCCAGTGCAGCATTTGTGCGATAAGACGTGCTAGAAAGCAAAACGTGTAAAGGTTAAAAAAAAAAAAAAAGAAAAAAGAAAACAGGAAGTAATTGTGTCAAACATTTTTAATGGGAAGCGACATTAGAAAGGAACTGAAGTTGAAAGCAATGGAGTAGAGAAGTATGAGATGATACATTTGTATGAAATGTGAAATGACTAAAATGTTTTAAAGTGTAAAATAAATCTTTTTACAATTTGCGTGTTTATTTAAAACATGCGATTATAAACCAAGATGCTCTTTTACATACCACATATTCAAGAAGAACAAGGAGAAACAGAAAAGATGTGTATTTTAAAATGACTTATGTAAGTAAAAACTAATAAATAAGGGACGCGATTTTGTATTTCTCCTCATTTCCATTTTCTCACAGCCATCCCACATCTCATTAACGATAAAACTCTTTAATCATGCAGCACTCTCAAACAAGGTTACAGGACTGTCTGAGAAATACAGCGAGCCACTCATATGAATTAATGTTCATTTTATGACATCTTAACTCATTTACACAGACCTGAGAACAACTTGGTATCTCACTTGGTCCGTCTTCGAACCCGTTTGTGTGATGTCGCCTATGCCTGTTTTCTACCACCACTCCAGATGTGATAGCTGTCACACCCCTAATTCACAAGTAACTCATTAACTCCAGACCGGTGCACTTCAGGCGTCAGTGCCCCTTCAAGGACATTCCTTATTCTGAAATCCTAATATTTGAATATGCTAGGCAGACAAGGCATTGCTCGATAAAAACTCACAAGCTTATGATGTAAAGGAACATGGAGCTGAGGAATGTGAAAAACGAGGCATTGGTGTAATCCGCAGGCTGGTTCGAGATTTTCCCTCCCTCCCTCATTGGGGGATGCTGAACTGGGACTTTGTGCTCTGGAGCTTCTTGGCACATTCGCTACAGCCACTGGCTTCACTTTGAGTACGCAGCCAAGACTCTGCTTGGCCCCGATATAACCCACTGTGAGCGTACTCTCCACATGGCCACAGAAAAACTAGCCTAGGTGACATTAGCACAATATTCAGATTTCCTTAACAACACTAGCAAAAAGCCTGATTACATCTTTTTCTCACAGAAATAAAGAGCATCCAATCTCTACAGAATGGTACGCAAATCTTCTTCAGTAATACTTCATTGAAGCAGTTAAGTATAACCAGACCATGGCATTTCTTTTAGAACGCTTGAATCCCTTTCTGTAACTCCTGAAAGCCCCAACTCAGGAATCCTTCACAGGAACTCAGGAACCCCCATCCTGGAAACTATTAGACCCTTCTCAGCAACTCTGTGACCTCTCTCAGCAACTAGTAGAGACCTCTTTTGGAACATAGGAACCCTCCTTAGCAACCTGGGAAGCCCTTCTCAGCAACCTGGGAAGCCCTTCTCAGCAACCCTTTTCCAGAAACTGGGAAACCCTCTTTCAACAACTCAACCTACCCATCTTAGTAAATGAAAGACCAGTTTAAGGAACCTATCTGCCTCAGGGGCATAAAGCCTAGTTTTGGTCATGAGAATAGTACCAGGAACAATGTCACTTCCTTTGGCAGAGGACATATTTTTTTTTGCATGCTAGGCTAACTACACTGAAGGTTGAGTAGTCAAACAAAAGATTAACCAAACACCCAAAACTCTTACAGCCCTTGTATACAATGTGGTTTAAGTCAACGTAAACACACCTTCATTACGAGGGTTAAATCAAAAAAGATAGCATCAGTATATATCGAACAAAATCTTTTGGGATAATATCTGTGGCAAACACAAATTTGACTTACATTAAGCTTTGTGCATACACGTTTGGTTTGCTAACAAAGCTACTGGAAGTGTTAATGAAAATTTCCAGAACTCCTCAAAAACTTATGTGCATTCAAAAATCCACAAGATGGTTTGTTTTAAAGTACTAGACATCCAACCGAGTCCAAGATCTGCCAAAAACAAGACAATAGCTTAGCATGCTAGAAAAATATCGAGAACCAAAAAGTTAAGCAAGAGTCTTGTATCAAACTGTGCAGGGATTTTTCACTGCTGTATTCATTTATGCCTACGAACGTTAACAAGGTCGATATCCTAGACCACAAGACGATGCGTATTTTTGGAATTACGCCACATAAATGACCTGAGATCTACCGTTAATAAGGATGTTGGCAGGAGACCTCTGACACATTAGAGTGGTAGATAAAATCATATTACTTACACTTTCAGGAGAGAACAGATTTTAACAACATTATGGAGTTGAAATGTTTCTTTCACCCAAATCCCACTCTAAATGAATAATCTCTCAACGTTATTTCCCAACGGAATAACGATCAGGACACACGCCTGGTGGTGGGTGGGTGGGACGTATCACCTCCAGAAAGTGTGTAATTGGATGAAACCAACACTAGTACAAGATGAGTCATCATATATTTCATATCTTTTCTCAGGAAGGAAGAAATGTAAAATTAAACCGATATCTTCTCTATAAATACTACTTGAGAGTTTTTCCTGCATAATCTATTGTATTTATTTCCTGAATTCAAATAAATAAATAAATATATGAGGAAAAGGCTCTCCAACATTAACTTCGAGTGTAGCGTCGATCTTTATGGAGTTAATCCCTACTGCATAAGTCTCCATGAGAACAAGGTGGCTAAAAGATAGCAAGGTGGCTAAAAGATAGCAAGGTGGCTAATGCTAACAAGCTGTCAAATAGGGCAAAGCACCTGCTCATTTCCTTAGCTTGCTTTCTGTGCATCAGGCAAAGCAGGACACGATATTATACACTGACATAACAACAAACACTCATTTTCAGCTTTAATTTGCCTCCAGGATGAAGGGTGGTTATTAATTTGACCTCGTCGAGCGAGAGGAATGTAAAATAACTTAGTTCAATATAATCCAATGCTAGCAGGATACTAGCTAACAGTTGTGTGTGTAGACTTTAGCCAGCTGTATTGAAGGCTGGTTTACAGGGAAGATTAGAAAGGCAAAACCACGAACTGGTTAATTCTGCCTTTTAAATAACGTGTAAAAATGGCAAACCTACCTAATGCAACCTCACAGGCTTTGCGCAGCTGGGAGTGATGCGCCTTCTTCACCTCCTTATCGGCTAAGATCTTCTCCAGAGCTCGGGTTAAAAACATGTTCTTCGTCTTTTTGCCTTCATACATGACGCGGTGTAAAAGGTCCGAGGAGAAGATGGACCGGAAGAGTAAAAGCTGTCACTGACACACAACTAAATGCCCTTTTCGAAGCGGCCTGCGAGCGCTCAGCCTGAGGAGAGAAACATAAATAAAGGCTGAAAGGTGCGGAGAGGAGAAAAATATCCTTCAGTTCTCCATTAGCAACCAGCCTGCGCCATGTTGGGCGGAAACGACGTCACGGAGAGAGAGAGAGAGAGAGAGAGAGTGAGAGTGAGAGAGAGAGAGAGAGAGAGAGAGAGAGAGAGAGAAAATGAATGAAGTTTCTAGTTTTGGAAGTTTTAGTTTTGGAAATTCATTCATTGAAAACATTTAATTTTAAAAAAGAATTCATTTAGTTTCTTTAAAGTTAATAATGAAAAATGATTAAATATAATAACAGTATTAATAATAATAATAATAATAATAATAATAATAATCTAACCTCAGAACTCACAATCAGTGATTTGAAAACAACAGTGTAAAAAAAATAAACAAATTTAAAAATGAAAGTTTCTGAAAGTAAAAAAAAAAATAAATAGTATTTGTAAGCCTGTTAAACTTCGAATAAAGAGAGCGTTATTTTGTTCATATGACTCAATTCTATAAACTTCACAACCTCTACAAACCTTTACAAATTTATTCATAGTTTTGTGTCATTTTCTTTTCATATTTCTCATCTTGTATTTTTTGTACAAACTATTATATACAAATTACTCCATTAAAAACAAAAAATGTTTTAATAGGAAATTTTTTTTTTGTTGTGTATTCCTTTTTTCCTGTTGCTGTTTCATTATAAGCCAGCATTAATTTATTTCCATTACAGAATTTGATGAGGGAGAAACCTAGAGATTATGCACTTTTATTATATGGAACTCTTTTGTTGTGTTATGTTTGTTGTTCTTTCATTATGAGTTATTGTTGACTTTATTAAGCACACCTACTGTGCCCATACACGTCCATCAATATAGTATAAAACTTCAGTGGCTCTCTACACTGAAGGAAGGGGAGAAACATTTAGCAGCAGTTCATCTGAAGAGGAAATGTATTACATATTATTTATAGGGCCGTAATTACATATTTATAAACTGTATATAAATAAAAGCATTAATTTAAGGTTTTAGGAAATATTTTGTTTTGTCTTCACACAAATAAATGAAGAGATAAAACCTAAAGTATTATTATTATTATTATTATTATTATTATTATTATTATTATATAATTATTGAAGTTTAATCTGCAATCAATTTAAGTCTTCCCTAATTAAAAGAAATCTTCCTTATAGAAAAATGAAATGAAATGTTTTGGTGGTCTATTTGCATTTAACACTATTTAGAAATAAATTGTAAATAAGCCTCCAACTGTTGCAAAGCTCTTATATCAACCACATAAATCATTTTAATGCCCTGGAACTAAAATATTTATTTATAACCTGGTAATAAAGCTCTGTGTAAATAAAACAACATCTACTTAACATTTATGTAGTTGAGTCAAAGTCAGAAATTATATATATATTTAAACATATTCATGTATTCAAGAGTTTTAAAATGAACTTTTTTTAACTAATGAAAAATGCTGACCATAAATTTGTCAAGCTGAGTATGATGGCTAGCAAGTGCGCAAAGCAGCCATAAGAAAAATATTATCGCCAACAAACCCAGAACCCAGGCTTTCTGGTTATCTAATATTGAATGATGTTGGATTTAATAATAATACAAACTAATTTACAATGTAATAGCTAGCTAATTTCAATAGCTAATTCACAAAGCTTAACTAGCTAGCTATATGAACTAGCAAAATAAAAAAAAAAACTAGCTGGCTAATTTAAATAATTCATTTACAAATCTTTACTAGCTAGCTAATTTGACATGCCAATTTTCAAAATGTACATATTTTACTAATTTAATATGATTATTTGGGTTAAATAATTTTGAAAACTCTTGAACTTTAAGAAAAATGTTGATATTTTATATAGACAGCTTGTCCTGAATGATCTCCAGCAGAATAAAAAAAAAAAAAAAACAGAAGTTTTTGAGAATAACAATATTACTTAATTATATTCCACTTGTGAAGATTGGGTAACTTTATCTGACCCATAATGATCCCCACTGTTCTCTTCTTTCTTTTTTTATAAAGACAAAAATCCCATTAAAACTTGTTTTCTAACAAATTTTGCAATAATGCTTTAATAAATTCTCCATGACGGTTTAAAAAGTAATATATACTGTAAGTTCACAGCTAATGAAGTTGTTATAAAGGAACAAAGAGTCACGAACCTAAATCAGGCTGGATGTGTGTACAGGTTTTATTTGAACAGACAAACAAATGTGGAATTCAAAGCATGAGGTCAAGAACCAGGAGCAAGACTTCAGAATGTAAAAAATTGTATATTTAAAACTGTTCATGATCATCATTTACTGAAATAAAATAATTCATTTACTTTCTTTAAAATGAATGAAAAACTGCCTAAATATGAATAGAATTAATAAAATTGCTGGCATGTGGAGCTTTCTAACCTCAGAACTCACAGTGTGTGTGTGTGTGTGTGTGTGTGAGAGATTACCAACAGGTGTGGCTAATTAGAATCTGGTTATTGATCATGTGACAGCCTTTGTAGTTCTTGTGGCTGATGGGAAGTGGGGTTTACAGCAAATGATATGCAGTGGAGGATTCTGGGTGGAGGCACACATGCATCTACTGTATGTAGATCCTCATAATAATGTGTGTATATTTTTACTATATTCACTTTATTTCTATATCTTTTATCCCTTTATGTCTTATGTCTACGACTTCCCAGGAGCACTCAAACAGGCAGGTGGTGAGGGGGATTTGGACCTGTGATTTGCTGGGGCTGGTGGGAAATGTAGTCAGGAGATGAATCGGCATAGTCATGTAACATATACAGTAGGTACAATGTGTAGAAATACACCACCATGGTCCAAAGGCTCTAAAGTAATATCAGCTAATGTAATAACTTCCAAAGCCCATGTTGTGACGTAAATCCATCAATAATCATTCATGAAATCATGAAGCTCAGATAAATAACATTATTTTATCTGAGACTTTTACCTGAGCCACTTTACTCTCTATAATTATACCCCACAGATGAATAAAGATGAGTCAAACACAGGATATGAGTGGAGAGTAAACAACATGAGTCAGGAACACGGCATGATTCTGTGAAGGTCAAAATGTTTGGAGTGGTTGTAGAGAAGCTTATAGTGTTTTTCCACATTATCATTATAATGATGAAGCATATAAATATGTGCTCTCATATATGTGTTTAGTATATGCATTGGTTCATTTTAAATATCACGTCAACTGGGACAATACGTTATCATTTATATGGCAACAACTCACAAAGGGGCTTGTATGGAGGACACAGTAGATTAAAAAAATCAGAGACTTTCTATGAGGAGTTGTTTAATAATTTTTGGAAGGAGTCTCCAGTGACTTAGAAACAGTCACTGGAGACTGGAGGTCAAGATGTAACTACCTTTTCTAAGTATGGAGGACTTTTTGAGTTCTTGGAAACATTGTTGTCAGGAAAGAAAAAAAGGTTGGTGAAAGCTGTTAACAGGAAATGTAACTATAAATGGGTAAAAATTACAATGTCATTTTTTCAATAATTTGTTAATTATTTTCTTATAACACACAATCCAAGTGTTCTATTCCTTGCACAGTGAAGGTATAAACAGTTTTTACAGCAGAAGTTCATGTGTTTCAACAGATAAAAGATTAAGAGATTTGTTTTTGTCTGTAGACAGTAGCACAAGATGAGCTATCCTTTCCCTACCTCTAAAATTCTCACTAAGCAGATCCATCGACCGCTGTAAAACTCTCTGCCGCATCCCAAACACATAGCAGTCTTTTTTTTTGCTTGTAAATGAATTATTAAAAGCAGATTGGGGTTTCAAAGGCGACGGGACGAGGCTTTCATTTCTGAGCGCCTTCAATGGGCCTGAATAAATCTGAAAGATGAGCCTTCATTACGCAAAGATGCAGTACACGTTCAGAAAGGGTTCATCGGCTGATTTATCAAACTCCGATGCGACGTTCAGATTTATTATATGATCTGGCAAGAGCCTGATTAGAGAAGTCATTAAACTGTAACTTCTGCAAAACTGCAATGCTGCAGCAAAACCTTGAGCAGATTAGGCTAAATGAATGTTTTCAGGTATCATTTGCAGGGATGTCAGACTTTTTCCACTTTCACACACACACACACACACACACACATACACACACACACACTCATATATATGTACATTGTTTATATATGTAGATGTATTTAATTTGTAAAATGAAGTTATTTTTAAGAGAATCTTGCAAAAATCACTAGTATATAGTATAATACATTTATTATATATGACTGTATTACAATAAAGATCAGTTCAGCTTATTTCACATTAAACCCAGTCATTGATTAGATTATTTCTGTTACATAGACATCCAGAAGTACACAATATTTACACTCTTTGGTCGGTGTTCTTACATACTGTACTGACTTGAGGTTCTTGTTTCAGCAAGTGCTCAAAGTGGTCTGATTAAAAAAACAAACAAAAACTAAACAAACAAGACAAAACAAACAAAAAAAAGGTACCAGGTTTCACAAACAGAGGCACTTCTCAAAAAAGTGCAATGGCAAAGATATGATTGTCAGACAAATGAGGTAAAAGCATTAAAAATCACTGCATGATAGAAATGATGTACTATGTATTCAAGTTTCTTTGTTGTTTTTTGTATTGTCTGCTTTTAAGTATTAAAGTTCTTCAGCCTAATCCGTTTACAATGTTACAGCGTCAGCTTTCCTGCAGGTGTGAGTATATATATATATATATATATATATATATATATATATATATATATATATATATATATATATATATATATATATACACATACACTGTATATGTAATGTTTTTGGAATATGAGGATTGACATGATGGAAATAGCCAGGGGGTACAGGTTTGTGCTCTGAGCTGGAGCAAATGGCACACAGTGTAGAAGAGAGAGAGAGAGAGATACAGAGAAAGGGAGAGAGTGCTATTTCATCATCTGGTGCATTTCTTCAGCAGGCCAGAAGCGATGGCTCTTACTGCCCTCATGGTCTCTGTGCACGTGGGAGCAATCAGGGCCTCTGGCAAGAGGAACCCATAATGGCCTGTATCACGCAGTTCGAAGGCGAAAGCATAGGGGATGCCGTTCTTGTAGGCCCAGTCAATAGAACTCCCTGAGCTTACATCTGTGAAAGCAAACGAATAAAACATTTTTGATGCTCTTATCAGGAAGCAAAATCGCAAAATGCTGAGTTAGTGCACGAAGTGCTTAGAAGATCTATAAGGAAATAAAGTCGATAATTGATCGATAATTTGTTTACTAGAAAAAATTTTAAATTCAAGTTCAGTATGCAGAAGAAAGAAAGTACTGTATGTATATATGTATTTGAATTATTTGTAAACTAACTAGCTGTTTGGTGGATTTTAGTAACATAATAGTACTTGTGTTCTACTTACTCCTACTTGAAGGATTTTCCTGAAATGACATTACTCACACAGTGTGGTGGAGGCAGGGCCATATCTGTATCTGACGCCGTATGCGGAGTACAGGGCACTCACTGCATTCTGAGCTGCTGTTTCCTGTGTACAATTATGCCAGTTATAAAGCTTTCTGGACAGATCTTTTTAAAGGTGCTGTTTGTAACAATAATAATAATAATAATAATAATAATAATAATAAAAATTCTCCTTACTGTCATGCAACGGAACTGGCTAGTTTCTGTAATTCAGGATTGTTTTTTTCCCAGCACAGAAATAAGCTCCACCCACAGATACTAAAAAGAACAGCTAAGCTCATTTCTTAAAAAAAACAAAAAACAAAAAAAAAAACTCCACCCATAAGACATATTCGCTTTCAATCAGTTTCAGTTTGGTGAAGACGACTTGAAAATGTATTTGATTCTGACACTTTTATAAATTGCATTAAATGTTTTTTGATAATATATACAAATTTGATATTTTTTCATTTCGTTTTAAAATGTAGTAGTTCGTAAATTTTGTATTTTTAAAAAATTTGTGTTGCAGATTGTTATTATATAAAACCTCAAAAAAAAAAGCCAATGCAGACAAAATAGCTCCCATTTTCACATTGATTTGGATGCTTGCTTGTGAAATCACTGTATCTTTAATAACTTTCTGAGCAAAAAGACAGCCATTTCCAAATGGCCCAAAAATAACAACCCCTTAAAAAAGGAGACCTGCAGATTTTGACTCACCACACAGTCAAAATTGGGGATGGTGCCATATTTGTAGGAGTAGGGATAGAGGAGCATCTGAGCGTAGGCGTGGATGGATATGTAAGCCTTGGTGTGTTTCTTGTGCTTGCGCAGGAAACGGGAGACGGCCTTCACCTCGGGCTCGGACTCTGGGAATGGGCCGCAGTAGGTGTCGTCACAGGGGTGTGTGGAGGCGCCTTCTTCTGTGGGAGGCACAAAGGAAATGTGCTATCAGGACGGCTTTTGATCGTTTTTCAGTCTCTGTTTTGGAATTCAGGGACGATGATCAAGTAACCTTTTGCTGAATCACTTGCCTTTGTGCCAGCTGTATTTCAAACTCGGTAGGAATGAGAAATTATATTCCCACAGAACTTTACTTTTCATTGTGAAGAATGCTTTAGAATGAATAACTGCATAATCTGAGACTTAAGCAGTTAGCTGTCTATGGCTAACCCTTTCTTTTCTTTCTTAATTATAGTTGTGTCTTCAGATTACCAAACGAATTAGCAAAATCATATTAAGATATCTAATATAACACAATCATGGCCTTTAATCAGCACATATAAACTGCTAGCTAGCCTGAGTTTGTGTAGTTACACAGGTTGTGTTGGATACTTTATCTATCTTTATGTGTCTGATTGATGTGGAGTATGTATTGTGAAAAACCAACTTGCGTGCACCTATGACAACTTTGAGAAAATATACTAGCAACTATACACATATACTTGCAGCTAACTAGCTAGCTAACTTAACGAAAATTTGTTCAAAATCAAGTGGGTCAATTACATTTCTAAGAGTAGGGCACTGCAAATCAAATATTGAAATCTGATGGCTAAGCCATCCAAGCCATTTTCTAGCAGCTAGCTAGCCAACTTACTGAATATGTAATATATAATATATAATGTGTCAAAAATATCATCTTGGGTGTCAAATACATTTCCAAAAATATGACATTGCAAGTCAAGACTTGAATATTTAAATCGAATGTGTTTACATAAAACAAATCAATGCTATTTGTCTAGTAGCTAACTGGCTAGCTCACTATTTGGGAAAACATTGTGTACCTTAAGTCGGATTCATACATGCATTTTGTATGAGAATAACAATGTAAAGATGATTAATAGTTTATCGGGAATCGTTTTATACGGACTATTTCAATTTATCTCAATGTAATGTCAATCAAGCAAATATATCTTGATTCTTATTATGCTCCTTCAAACCGCTAGCATTGTTAAAGATAAACCCGTTAACAATTTGCCATGTCTGCTTCTCTAAGATAATTAATTCCCACACAGTATTGTTTCAACCAAAATCCTGACCTCAGTGGACAAATTTAGTGGGTCTGAACGTAGGCAGAGTTCATAATGAGCATATACAGTACAGTCTGCTCAATTGTTAATTAACACATTGTGTAAAGCAAGGCCATGGCTTTTTTTTTTTTTTTTTGGCAGTGTGTGCTTCCTGTGAATCTTACAAAGCAGCACATAATGGTACTAAACTTACAAGTGAAGAAATGTAGATGAATATAAATATGGTCTCTGTTTAGATAGTTACCTTGAAATAAAAGGCTTGAGAAAGTTTTGAATTAGGTGTAGCTTTGTGTGAGATCTCCAAGCAGAAAGGAGAGAACACATACACATATGCAACACTTTCAGCTCTTCTGAGAAGTTTTCTGAGCAGGACAGTTGTAACTTTATTATTGGGGACATATAAATGCTATGTTTGCCGTTTTTAAAAGAAATTTTACGACTCCTCTTGAGGGTTTTACCTGAAAATCCTGTCAGCTAAACATTTTTTATAGATTATATATCAGAAATCCAGTCAGGTTAGACTATATTAGCCATACAGCTAGCATTCAAGGTAATAATTTAAAAGAACTAGTGTTTTGATTATAACTTAAAACCCTCTCAGAAATCATGTAAGGTTAGCTTATGCTAATCATGTTACTCATAATCATGTTACTAGCATCATGATTTTGACTTCTCTCAGAAATCCTGTCATGCTGGATTATGTTAGCCATAGAGCTAGGATTGTGATTATGACTGTCTCAGAAGTCCTGTTAGCTTAGCTTATGCCAACCATGCTAATCATTTTAATCATAGAATTAGTTTCATGATTATGACTTAAAATACTCTCAGAGATCATGGCATGTTAGCTTATGCTAGCCTTAGTGATAACACTGTTACTATGACTGAAACGAGCTTGCTAGAATTTATGATTATGACTTAAAAAACCTCTTAGAAATCCAAGTTAGCCTGTGTTTACTAGCTGGCTAACAGAAATCTGTACAAATACATAAACGTTTACAAAAGCCAGTGATCTTTTTTAAAGACTTTTTGGAGGTTTATAAATGCCATTTAACATATGCCAAGTTTGCATGTGATTTTACACGTTACCCGTGGGCTGCGATCTGCACACCTCGCTATTCTATTCTTTCCAGTCATCACGCCATTCTTCCAAAAAACTGATTTCCTCTTGAAAATACATTGAATTGTACTTCCTGTTTATTATTCGGGTCTATTGGGGCCTGAATAATATCATCTTTGAATCAGAATCATAAATCATAAATGTGGAATAATATTACCAGCTTCATCTTTAATCAATTTGCACTACATGTCACAATATTGTTACATTTTGCATTCTTTGACTTTTCCTTACTGCTAATAAGCTGCATTTTACATCCTGCCCTGAATAAATTAATAATGTTTATTTATCTTTTTTTTAAGTCAGGAATATGTTTCAGTCAACTTACCGCACCATCTCACTTTAAAGTTTCTGTTGGCGTCGACACCCCTGCAGTGGTACTTGGCTTTTTTGGATCGTGTTTTCCTCCAAAATCGATCCTTTAAGAAAAAAAAAAAATTCTTAAGCATGGAACATGAACCCAGAAACCACTGAACATTCCTCAAATAATAGCATTTGATTATGTATAATGTTGGGAGCCATTTCATAACATTCTGGGTAGGTTCTATTTTGGTAAACATATTATTATTATTATTATTATTATTATTATTATTATTATTATTATTATTATTATTATTATTATTATATGATTGTCAGAGTGTTCTCCAAACCATTCAGAGATAGTACATGGTTTCATAAAGATTCAAATAATTTCAAGGTAACCAGAATGTTGGGGAAACATTCTGCAAACCATCACCGGTTACCAAACAATTCCTTTGAGGTTTAAATTATTTACAAATTATAGAAATGTTATGTGAACATTACCTTGGGAAGGTCCCAAGAACTTTAAATAATTTAAGGGTTATCAGAACATTAGGGAAATGTTCTCCAAACTATCATGAGTTACCACAAGATAAAGAAATATATCTTTATATATCTAAAGATAAAGATATATCTTTTGTTACTACAAAATGTCCTGCAAATCGGTGTAGGTTACTGCAAGGTTCACAGAAAGTTCAAATAATTTAAAGGTGACCAGAACATTAGAGAAACCATTCTTTATACCATTTCCTTTGAGATTTAAATTACTTAGCAGCTAAGGAAATGTTAGGGAACATTGCCTAGGGAAGGATCCCAGATAATATAAAGGTTAACTGGAATGTTCTCTAAGCCCAAAACAAGATTCCTGAGAGATTACAAGAACATTAGGGGAACGGATTACAAGAACCATTCCAGGTAAGTACAAAAATTCCATGAGATTTAAATAGTTTGAAGGTTACCAGACCATTAGCAGAAGGTTTTCTAAACCATCACATGCTCTAATAGAGGTTTGAATTATTTAATTATTAAATTTATGTTTGTGTGTGTGTCTGTTTGTGCGTGTGTTTTTCAGATTGTGCAGTGACCTTGGCTATGAGAAAGGTGATACATAATTTAAAGTTATTGGAACTAAAAATGAACATTCTGTCCAAAGAAAGTTTTGTGAACCAATTATTGTGAGCAACATTTGTAATTTTTCTAGTTGCCTAATCAAAACAATGCTGTGAAAATGATCAAGGAGTGCAAAAGTACACTTTTCCAGCTGTAGTGATATCCATCCACGTTGAACACAGGCATGATGTAGAAGTTCAGCTGCTTTAACAGTCGCCTCATGCTGGAGTCGTGCTGATAGGAGTTCAAAGCCTGTACACAGAGACGGCAGGGGGCGACACACACACACACACGAATAAACAAAAAGAAGAATAATCTCCTTCAGAGACAGAGACACAGTGCTACTGTATAATAACTGCACAAGGTCAGACACTGGCGACTGCTGAGGTAGGAAAGTAAATACTCTGACGCTATTTTTTGTGAATCTTTTGTGAAACTTTATATTTGAATCTGAGTTAACAATTTTTAGAACAAACTCTGATTGGCTGGTTAGATTCTAATCTTTAAAATCGAGAATTTTTTCATCAGGAACACTTTCGACCTTGGCAGCAAGAACAGTGTATAACTTACAAACAAAGCACAAAATCATATTGGTCTAATCATCAGCTACTGTAGCTTGTCCATATAAAGGTTCATAATAAAGAAACAGCAAAAGAAAAAAGAATTTTTTTTTTAAAAAAATAAAAATGCTTTTGCTATTGCTATTTTAATGATCCTGAACGGTGTTAATTAGCTGGTAGGATAAAGTAATGAGAGGCCATTATATTAATATACTGAATATATATTAATACTGAGAGAGAGAGAGAAACAGAGACAGAAAGCGAGACACACAGACAAGGTGAGAGAGATAGAGAGACAGAAAGCGAGAGACAGAGACAATGAGAGAGAGAAAGAGACAGAGAGAGACTGAGAGCAAGACTCAGAGACAGAGACAGTGAGAGAGATAGAGACAGAGAGCAAGACTCAGAGACAGTGAGAGAGAGAAAGAGACAGATTGAGACTGAGAGCAAGACTCAGAGACAGAGACAGTGAGAGAGATAGAGACAGAGAGAAAGACTCAGAAACAGAGAGAGAGAGAGATAGAGAGAGACAGAGACAGTGAGACAAACAGATAGGTACTAAAGGTATGCTCTAATGGCATATCCTACAAACTTCACTTGAGTGTAGGAATGATGTGTAAATGTGAAGCATTATCGGTGAGTTCACTTATGACTCACATGTTCTAACGTGCTTTATTTTGATAAATGTAACAGAACGGTGATCACTGCTCAAACAATGTAAGACGTTAGACACAAAAATGGGAACATTTCAGAAAGGTCACAGAATTTATTGAATATTAATTAAGTTGTAATCAGTTCCAAGTTCTGACAAACTCCAGAGACTTTGGGTTAAAACTGATATCCTGACTTATTGTATCTGTGTTGATTTTACTATATCATACTATATTCTATCAGCTGTTGTTTTAGTTATATACATATATATATATATATATATATATATATATATATATGTATATATGTATATATATATATGTTTTATTTTATATATATATATATATATATATATATATATATATATATATATATATATATATATATATATGAGAAAAACATACAGCTTAAAGTGAAGAAAGCTAAAGTGCTTGCGGAAGTGAGATTTAGTGAGAGCCATCAAAGATGAAAAATAGTGTTGTTGCTCTGCCACACTGTGGCATAATAAAGGTACTGAAACACAAGCATCAAGACACTTTTCCATCGGTTATCAGAATATAATTTCATAACTACATATTGCACACAAACAAAAAATGTAGCTGCTTCATAAATTCTAGAAATCTGAAAACAGATGCAAATGTCCAATTTCATTATATTTTAAAAAACAATCATTTCCCTTCTTCCTTTCCTTTTACTTCTTCTCTCTTCAGCAGTAATCTGTCTGACATCTGCTTATATTTGAAAGCTAATCAGTTGAATTATTTTAAAGTTCTCAAACTCTTACTTCTGTCTAAAGAGCAACAGGGACTTAGCTTAATTTGATGAACAAAAGTTACGTCATTCTTTCATAAATTTGAAAATAAATAAATAAATAAATAAACAGAGAGATAAACAAACAAACAAACAAACAAATAAATAAATAAAGTAAAAAATAATCATCTGGCCACATCGTCACATTGTACTTTTTGCTGCATTTTGATAAATGTAAAAATAAAAGAATTTAAATAAGGCATCATGGACGTTTGAGGAATATATCTTGATTATATAATTATACCAAATAATATTAAAAGCAACTGTATTTCATTATCATTAAAAAAGATTTAAAAAAAGGCAATACGCATTAAATCAAACATCTTTGCTTTAAAACCTCATCTAATCTTTTCTATTAAATCAAATGACTCTAATCTAATAACCTCTACATTTAAATCTACTTTTGGTAAGAAATTTCTCCTTTCATATTATTGTCATAAGGGAATCTTTATCTGTACAGCTCCTGTCTATTTCTATCTCTGAAGCCTGAGAGAATATGGCTGGATCATTTTATCACCTTGGAGCTTCAGAGCTGGTGTGAACTGAAACTAATGGTGCAGAGTGGATTTTAGTCTGAGTAGAACTCTCTTGGTCCTCCATTCAATTTTGCTTCAAGAGATTTGATTATACAGAAATTTGGATATAATCTGCTCACAAAAAGTTTTCTTTATGTAGTATCTTTTAATAATAATGAAGATATTAATAAAAAATATCGCTGAACTTCTCATCCTGGATTTATTCCTCTTTTTGGAAGGCTTTCCATTATATTTCCATTCCAAAAGTTGACATGGTGTAGTTAAAACAACCTTGAATTGAATATGCTAAAAACTGTGAAGATGATAGTGGATTTCAGGAAAAACCCTTCATCTCTTCCTCCCCGCTCCATTCACAATAGCACTGTGACAGCTGTGGAGTCAATCAGGTTTCTAGCACTACCATCTCACAGGACCTGGAGGGAAAGACCCACATAGACCCCATTGTTAAAAAAGCCCAGCAAAGGTTATACTTCCTCTGCTTATTGAGGACATTTGATCTACCCCAGGAGCCGATGATACAGTTATACACAACTGTGACTGAGTCAGTCCTGTGTACATCCATTACAGTCTGGTTTGGTTCAGCCACCTTATCAGTAGGCTGTTAAAACAGCTGAGAGTATTATTTGTGTGCCCCTGCTCAACCTACAAGAAATGGACAGGTAACATCATCAAAGACCCCTACCACCATGGACACAGTCTGTTTGGTCTGGTTCCAGCGAAAGGAAGTAATAACACTAAAGCATACAGAAATATTCTTTACAATTTTGTGTCCGTCCAGCTTTGTGGCACCAGTTAGAAGAAGAACCACTTATGGGTGTGAGGGAAAGTGGTATACATACATTTCTCCAAATAGTGTAAATAAGGATGTTTAGATGATGTCAAACACTTACTTCCTTCACAAACCACTGACAGAAGGCGGGGCCGATCCATTCCCGTGCATGAACGCCACAGTCCATCCACACGGCCTTCTTACTGGTCCGAACCCGGTTTCCTAACTGATATGAGAGGACATCGGTGATGTCAGTAAAGTGTACGCTTATCAGATGATTGTACAACATTATGTTTGGCGTCTCCGCTTTACCTGAAGCACGTAAAGGGGCCGTCCTTCATAGGACCGTCCAATAGAAAACAAGTCCACTAGGTGTGGGTGTGTCTGGTTCATTTCAAACATCCAAGTCTGGATCTGTAAGAATTTTAGAATTTATGATTATTTATATGACAGTTCACATATAATTGCCTCTCTAATGAGTCCTGCTGTATAAAATGTAATAAAATATAATATAAAAAAAATAATATATAAAAAATAAAATATAAATTTTATCAATAAATTGTTGCACTTAATGCTTCCACTTACAGCTTGTTACAAAAAAAACCTCACAAAATATACCATATCCCATTCTAGACTTTACCATATCCCATCTTCTGACTGTTAGAAAGCACTGACACTGGAGACTCCTTCCATAATTTTTAAATAAATATCTCCTAACCCAAACCGTCACCATGTCAATCATCATTTAATGTTTTTTTTTTTCTGTTAAACACAACACAGTTTACTATTTACATTTGCTTATTAGTTCTCTTCAAATATTAACTGTTAGAAACGATAACGTGTTAGAATGAGCATGTTCATATAACTGTTTATGTAATCATACAAAATTAGTCAACATTTTCTGACCAATCAGACTTAAGAATTCTTAATGTGAAAAATTATCATAAAGAAGTCATAAACATCAATTTGTTTGATGTTTTTATACAAAAAAAAGGATTTATTAAAGTTGCCTTAATTTGTGTTTAAAGTTTAGAAATATGAATAAATGTTGATTTATAGCTAAGAAAGTGTATCAGTAATTGATAGACATTTAGTCTGACATGTTTACCTCTGACATGTTTACCCACTTTTTTAATATATATTTTTACAGTAGCAGAAAATAGAACAACAAACTTAGACTTCTAGCTTAGAAACTGTAAAGTTAGAGTTGATAAGCATGTGAAGGCAGAGAAGCCTGTTTTCCTTCTCGGTTCAATCATCACAATACCTTAAGATCGTCCCTGCTAACAAGCCGCCATTATTTATTTAACACATCGAGGAATCTGGTGCAGCTCCTGTCAAGATGATGACAGAATGTTCCCGAATATCAAGACGTGTGCGAGATGTGTTATTAAAGGGAGCCTCATTCATCAGTGTATGGAGGGTATGGTATCGACTACAAAGTGATCTGAGTGAGCATGAAGGAGTTCGTCTGAAGGCTTGAAGCTCTGTTTGACCCAATGTGTGGTGTGGAAATGTAACACTAATACATTAATATATAATGTGAGAATTCTGATCTGTAGTACAGTATCATTGGTGGTTCGATTCCAGCCCTGGGGGTTTCCACTACTGTGATTAAATAAAAAAAAAATTCATGGACTAAAATGTTCTGCATGGAAGATCCAACATCCATCTGCAAGAGTCTCTAATCTTTAAAGGAGGTTTCACCAAATAATAAATGTGTGGGAGCCAATAATTTTGAAGTCTTTGTTTGGTAGGAAACTATTTGCACTACTACGTCTATGGTAAATTCTTCTATTTTTAAAACTGTTGGGTTTAATATAATAATAATAATAATAATAATAATAATAATAATAATAATAAACTTTATTTTCTATAGCGCCTTTAAAAATAGCATCTCAAAGCGCTTCACAGAAGAAAAAGGAAGCATACAATTATACAAATAATACGTTAAAATAAGTAAGATATAAAAACACACCAAATAAGAACATACTATCAAAACAGTTAAAAAGTTTAAAAAAATCAATTTCAGGTAAAAGGGAGGATTTAAAGACACTAAGGGATTCTGCTTGCCTAATCTGAACAGGCAAGGAATTCCAGAGTCTTGGAGTTACAGAAGAAAATGCCCTATCACCCATAGATTTTAAACGGGTATGTGGGATGATTGAAAGTCCAGTTTCCGAAGAGCGGAGAGCAGGGATGTAGGAGGTTAAAAGCTCAGTAAGGCAGTGAGGAGCCAAACCATTCAATGCTTTGTAGGTAAGCATAAGAACTTTAAAATCCACCCAAAATCTGACAGGGAGCCAATGTAAGGACTCCAAGACTGGAGTGATGTGATCCCTTGTCCTGGTTCCAGTCAGGATTCGGGCGGCGGAATTTTAAACCAGTAATAATATAGTGCTTTTGTATGTTTAAACTCCATCTATTAGAAATTGTATAATATATTATAAAATGAATGGATTTTTCACTGCATATTTACATTTTTGCTTATTTTTCTTTGAGTGTGCCAATAATTATAAGTAACTGATTATTTACTTATTAAAATTGTCTTGAAAGCAGAATAAAAAGCTCTCAAATATTTATCCCTGGGCTCCACTTGGAGAAGCAGTTGGATTATAATTGAAGGTGTCTCTTGTCTAGGAGGCTGATGGGGGATAAAACCCATGAGAGATCTTTCATTTGAGATGGTTGCTTCTGATGATACGTGGTCTGATTCTGGTAGCTCGCATTTCATCCTGGTTTGGATTTCTAACAGGACTGAAGTGCTTCTTTGAGTATCTTTGCTTCTCGATATGAACACGGACATCCTGCTGTGTCAATCACGTTGAGTTTTTCAGCGTGATCGTTTAGCTTCATCAAGACTGGTCACCTATTGTCATGAAAACATACAAGAACTAATCGAGATATCTCAGCTTCTTTCCTCACCTCCTCCAGAGGATGATACACTTCATAATCATACTGGAACACTGATCTGCGCTTTCTGTTTGACCGATACCCCGTCTGTTTCTCCATTTCCCTCTGCACGTCAGAAATAAGCAGTCTGTTGGGAACAGCAGGGGGCAGAGTGCAGTGAGACACCAAAAAAAAAACTCTTCACACAATCTGTTACTTTACAGTGTTCAAGAACGATACACATTTATACAGGATTATAGCAAAGGAAGAAGATGACTTAGGAAATTGTGCAGCATAACATATTCCGTTTATTCTGTTTACCTTCCCTTTTCCGAATTTACTTGAGCAAATCTAATTATTTATTATCAGAGCATACACAGATACAAGTATATATAGTGTCCAAGGTGAAATGTTTGAATAAAAAATGAGGGGAATTTTAGCCAAAAACGGCTGGATGACTGATGTGTGGAATGTATGATGAACGTCTGCCCAGACCGGCATCCAAGCCATGGGCCTGCAATAATCTTAGACAACTTATGAGGACAGCAAGCCTAGAGGAAAGTCTTACTCATGCTGAACGTGCGCCCGTCTGAGCAGATTTTTGAGACGTGCTGTCTTGTCTCGTCCCACATGGACGTCTACCTCTTTGCCCTCGTGGATAAGGTTAGAGCTGCTGGGCTGCCAGAGGTCCACCTGCACAACATCATGGGGTCAGATGCAGCCAAGGACCCAAACGATATTGATATCAAGATTTACAATGAAAGCTTTAATGACTTCAGTAACATCAAAATTTTATTGGTGTGCGTTTGAAGTTACAAAGAGAGAGAGAGAGAGCGAGAGAGAGAGAGAATGTGTGTGTGTTCTAACAAGCCACACAGTCCAGCAAAATGAAAACATATGGTGAAACCCCCTATAGTATCCATGTCTCTCTTCCTAATCTGCAGGATCATTGTTCTTGTCTTACCAACCAGCTCCAAACATGACCTCTAGAAAGCTACACACAGGCAGGATCTAAATCGCTCCTCTTTTTCCTACAAGTGTCCTTCAGTTTCACTTTAACGTTAATAGCCACTAAGGGTGATGAAATGTTCTACTCGATATCAGGAAGACTGAATGGTTAGGACACATGCCTTACACCTCCAGGGCTCTCTGTGTTTGTGTGTGTGTATTTACCCTGTGATGAGGCCGGGGTGTCCCCCAGGCTCCAGTTTCTCTGTGACCCTTTGCAGAGAATGGAGGCATGGATGGAATCAGGAAGGAGGCTAATACTTTTGCTCAGCACTAAGTTAATGCTCCGAAAGTCTTAACGCTTTGCTCTGAAGCTATTAATAAGTCAAACAAAAAGCTCTGACAAGATCCAGAGAAACTCCCACCAAATTGTAGGCATCGTACTCCGTGTGTGTGTATATGTGTGTTTATGTGTATGCATACGCGTGTATGTGTGTGTATATCTGTATATGCTTGTGCGTTTGTGTGTATGTGTGTGTGCCTAATCCCACAGCTCTAGCTCAACAGCTGCATCCCATTTCAGTACAGCAGCATGTTTGCTTGCACACTCACCTTTTAATGACTCAACTGTTTTTACACACTCGACACTGGAGAAAGTTCTCCTTGTTCTACTAGAATCGTGTCCCTCAAACAGCTAGAGTCTGGGTTTAATTCAGAAGTCCTGGCTCTCTAATAGTAGGACCACGTTTACTGATCGTTCTGATACGCTTTTAAAATTTTAATAAAATACCTTGGTGCTTTTTTGTATGCTGCTTATGATGCTGTAATTCAATCTATATTGATCATTATAAATATAAGACATTCTGTTAATGTAGTAATAAATGTCATAGTACAATTTGTCTCATTCAAAATTATTGGCACCCCCACATTTATTCATTCATCTGTTGGATCTTGCAGGCAGCTCCTTTTCAGCTTGAACTCTTATATAGTTAAATGCAATAACAGACTTTCTGAAGCTAAGAGCAGATTAAAACAATAAATCCGAACATTGTAGCTTGCTTGCATTTATTCCAAATACTACATTTATTTTTGTTAAAAGTATCTGATTAATTTTATTAAAATAAATACTTTTGCCAAAATGATGTACAAGCTAAAGTTGTCATTAATGCATAAATATTGTTTTTGTCTGTTATTATTACTGGAAGTTTCCTCCAATAATTCCTATTGATTCATTTAAAATAACGATTAGCTGTTTTTTAAGAGCAACACAATCAGGCAACTTTTCCTGCAATCCTGCAGTAGGCAAATAAATCTGATATGTTGTTACAGGCAATACAAATCTGAGGCAATGTCCACGATGTACACAATGTTCAGCTGCCACAATAAAAAAACCCTAACTAGCAACTTTTATACCGTTCCGATTCCAACCTGCCTCATTCTCCGACAGCATCGTGTTAGCGTGAATCATCTCTAAGTAAATGAAAGGACCTACAGGCAGCTGTGCAAACATAACACACTTGTCCCTGAAGTAGCAGCTTCCAACAGCATGCCGAGTCAATTTGGGCTCGAGGTCAAGTGCACGTTTCAAATATTTGTGACGCTTTAGACGAGACGAGACACTACAAAGTTTTTTTTGTCCTTCAAGGATTTTTAGGTCTTTAGAAATCTTTCATTAAAATACCACAAAATTCGACTTTTAGAAATAATTTTTAAAAAATTCCTTTATTTGGATTTTACTTCTTCACTCCCAATCGCATTTGTATATTGTTAAATATATTGTGTATAAAATGTGTGTAAATGTTTGCATTTATTCTAAATATTATAAAAAAAAGTATCTGGTAAACACAGTGATACAACTATAATGTTATATGTTAATTATGTTAATCACTACATCATTTGTGTCCAGATTTTGTAAGGGTGCCAATAATTATGGAATCACTGACATAAGGAAACATTTCAAATGCCTAAAAGCTTAACTTAATACCTTCAACTCGAACAAAACTTCAACCAGCGCAAGTGTCTTCTGTTTTATTCTCAAACAAAACTAGAAACTAGAACAATCCGGCTCTTGATCCTGTAATAAAAAACAGCAGCTTTCTCTGTTCTAAACAGAACATAATTATTCCCAAATGGAGAATCTCTTGAGTGACTTGCACATCCCCCGGACTGTTTTTCAGTTCCACTGTTAACACACAAGCTCGTTATCTCTGCTTGTGATTGCCATCACTTGTTCGTCATATTCAAATTTTATTTAATGATGATACCAACTAACTGTGCTCAACGGAGTTAAAACATTCAAATTCAATGATGAAATCACTTCATTTGACTGGAGGTCTGTTTTATCTACAGCATTTTTATTTTTATCACATATACATTACAGCACAATAAAATTCTTTCTAGGCCCAACAGTGGCAGCTTGGCAGTGGTAGGGTTTGAACCAAGATCCTCCGTTCAATAACCCAGTGCCTGAACCGCTTGAACCACCACTGCTCCATTTATTCTGCTTAATGATCTGGTCACTTAGACAACAATCCACATGTAACGATAAGACATCCATCTATCTATCCATCCATCTAAAAATGTATTTTCTGGGTTTATCCTAGTTGGGAACCTGGAGTCTATCCAAGGGGACTCGGGCACAATTTAGGGGACACCCTGGATGAAGTGCTGACTCATCACAAGGCACAATCTCTCTCTTTCTCACACACACACACACGCACATTTACACAGTAAATACAATTTAGAGATGCCAATCAGTCTATAAGTAGCATGTCTCTTAACTAGCTAACTAAAAATTCAAAACAATGAACAGTAGGGGATTCCATTATATTTATTCATAACTGCAGATTTCTGGCCATTAAACTGTAAAACTAAAACTACTACACAGTGGAACCTTCATAACATATCCACCAACTGGGTCAGAAATTATCCAACGAATTGTTGTTGTTCTTTTGGCTGCTCTCTGTTCAGGGTCACCACAGCGAATCATCTGTCTTCATATTTGATTTGGCGCAGGTTTTACGTCGGATGCCCTTCTTGACACAACCTTCCCATTTTATCCAGGCTTTCAACCGGCACAGAGAGTTAACACTTCAGTGTCTGGGTTAGAACCCTGCCCAGGAATCAAACTCGGGCCATGGCAATGATAGCTCAGGATCCTGACGCTGGACCACCAGGGGGACATTGAAAATTATCAACGAACAAGCGAGGAAGTCACATAACATACCTCGAAGCACACAGTGTATGTGTTACATGTACAAATCTGAGGTGTTAATGAGTAAAATAAAAATGACTCACTGTTATGTTCTGGAAAAGCTGTTGGAGATAATG
Source organism: Tachysurus vachellii (assembly GCF_030014155.1). Lineage (NCBI taxonomy): Eukaryota > Metazoa > Chordata > Actinopteri > Siluriformes > Bagridae > Tachysurus > Tachysurus vachellii. The sequence continues at coordinate 3,955,892 of NC_083484.1, forward strand.
GATCTCCCCTGGACTGCTGGGAATTATTCTCAGTACCTGATCACTGCAATAAAAACAAGGTTACTAACAAGAAGGTCATACATCAATTTACTGTTTGAAAACTCTTGTAATATTTCACTGAAAATTCTCACTTCTATCTAACTGAAGGCCTAACCAAGAAACCCCAGGGACAATGTTTTAAAGTCCTAGGATTTGAACTCACAAATCAAACTCGGTCGATAACTCAGAAATTTGAGTTAAGATGTAAAACAAAAATAAAATAAAATAAAATAAAAACAGCCACTTATAAAGTGGATGAAGAAAAACTTTGTGATCATTTTTATCTAAACAGATTTTAGAAGGTAACTATAGCTATTTGTGATCTGAATCGGTTTCTCCACAGACATCATAAGAACACATCAGACAACAATCAATGGTTAATGCGCACACATTTATAATTACAGTCATTACATGTTTACATGCACCGGTGGTCCGAAAGTATTAGACTTTAGTCATATTGAGACATGATCAGTTAAACAGAGATTGTCATAATCCAACTAATCCAATATTCAAGGATTATTGAAATCCTTATCAAACTTTTGTGACATCTCCAAAGACACGTGTGATGCTAGATTGACAACGGAGACATACGCGGAAAAAAGAAACAAAAAGGTATAAGAAAGAGACCTCAGTAAAGGTAATAGTAATAATTGTAATAGTTCTAAATCATTGCGATGAGTCTATTTTATTGACCTTGTTGTAAAAGCTGCATTCGCTCGTAAGCACAGCGCAAGCTGCAGGCCTGAAGCTCTGCATTGTTTGATAATTGCATTATCACTGTGGTAAGAATGTATTGCATGAACCTGGAGGGAAATTCCAGGCATGTGCATTCACATTGTAAACAGACTACATCCAAATGCTACGATAAACAGATTATTTATTCCAGGACGTTTCACAGAGGAAGTGAAGTGAGCTACTGTGTACTCGTAATCAAGTGGCGTTCACGGATAAATCATCCTGAAAGTCAGAGCTAGAGTCTGAAAGTTTCCAAAGCATGAGTCAAAGACCTACTACTTTCACAGTAAAAGGCCCATAGGCGACGAAATGATTTTGTACGATGACAATTATAATACAAACAAAACAGGCCCATAGGTATGTGTGAAAGGGTTTTAATTTTCCCACAGTTCACGATCCAACTGGTGAGTGTCTCTAATTGACTTGGTGCTAACTGATTCAAACTGAAGTTTTAAACAAGAAACATGCAAATTAAAAAGATTTTATTCCAGTTCAGTTTATATACAGTATAATAAATCGATGATATCATTGTTGTCACATAATTTGTTTTGTTGATTAATTTATTAAAAATGCATGAAATTCCTACATGAATTACATCGTATTTTAACTGGTGCAGTGTTAACATCCTTCTTGGGTGGCAGGCGTGTGGCATTTTCATCTTGTTAGTTCAGCTGTGATTGGATTGAGATTAGATTAAAAATCTTTTTTTTTCATTTAAAATAGATATAGGTCTTTATAACCAGAAATATAACCGGAACTAACCAGAAAGTTTATAACAAGTTTTAGAATTGTAAAAAATAAAAGAAAAAAAAGAAAGCAAATAGAGATTTGACATTTCTTAAAAATCCGATATGTTAGGTCACAATGATTAAAATTGTACAACGTAGTTGCTTTTAACACAAAATACGGAGTCCATGCCAGCTCGAGTGCACACTGTCCTTACAGCAAAAAGGGGAAAAAGAGGGATCCTGCATCTGATAGGTTTCCTGTGGGGTCTAAGATTTCCTTCTAAAAACCACAAGGAAGGTGAATTGGTGACTCTAAATTGCCCCTAGGTGTGAAACTGGGGTGTAACTGGGATCACATCCATGGTGTATTCCCACCTCGTGAACGATGTTCCTGGGATCCAACAACCACAATCCACAATCTGTTCCACCAGGATCTGAGGAAGCCCAGAGAGCAGATAAAATGACTGACAGGAGGTCTATCCAAACACAAACAAGCATTCTCATACACACAGTACTCAAGTTCTGAGGTCATGCCTTAAACCTAACCAAGCCATGACCTCACATTCTAAACGTCTTCCAGGTCAATTGTATGAATAAACCCAAATGAGCATGAGCATGAGTCTCAAGGTTTCTTCCTTATGTCATCTCTAGGAGTTTTTCTGCCACCATTGCCTCAGGCTTTCTCATTAGATATATATGTTACAGATAAATAGAAACTCAATTTTAAACTTTTTAAATTTTATTCTGCTTCTATGCTTCCTTAAAGCTGCTTTCAAACAATGTCAGTGTTAAAAGCGCTATACAAATACATTGAAATTAAAAAAATTCAAAATTGAAATTATTTGTACAAGTAAGAAATAAATAAAAAATGTGCCTTTAAATGCACCTTTAAAAAAAATGCACTAGTAGAAAATTCTACTCTAAAGGGACAATTATGTAGGTGTGTGTTGGTGTCTGTTTCTGGGATATGACAAAATACAAAATCTGCAAAATAGCACTTCTTGAGCTTCGATGACTCATTTTGCACTTTCCTTTAATCAAATCAGTCCACAAATCTCAAACACTTATCGACAGCCCTGTACCTGTCTTTGTTTTTAGTGAGCAACATCAGCCTTCCAGGCGAAGAGGAGATGAAAGATGGTCTTTATGGTTTGGCTGACACCTACAGTACACGTTCCATGACAAAGGCTGGGGGAATCAGACAATACAGACAATGACACCATTTGCATCACTGAATACCTACTTCTAATATTAGCAAGTGGGTAATAAGGGTGCAGCAAGTCAAAGCTGCAATTGTGCTCGAAGAGGGAATTGGCGATTTCTTCCCTAATATACACCCTGCGGCACTGCGAGCAACCGAGACTGCTCCATGATGTCACAACTATAGTGTTTCCTTTGTGCTGGGCTGATTTGTGTCAAATGGTGTGGTTGGAATGGTATTAATGGTATTTTTTTTTTAGAGAACCTGCAGGGTGTGATGTGAGCTCATACCTGCAGAGAGATGATATCTCGTTTAAAAGGCAGAAGATTCCAATGCAAACTCTTAAATCAATTAAGCTTCGATAATGATATTGACAACCTCTAAACAAGCTTACTTAATCAGTTTATAAGCTGATTGGTTAAAAGAAGCAATTGTCCTTATTTATGGTGTTTTTTTTTTTTTTTTTATAAACGTGAAAAGAATTATCCTGGGAGAATAAGGGTTATCACATGATAGTAAAACTGACTACATGATTTATCTGCACAGTACATGAGTATATGAGCTTCATGTTAGACAGCCTAGAAGTGATATTGGCCAAATGTAATTCTTTTGCCTAAATCTAACTACTTTGCTGGACAACTTAAGCTGTTCGGATAATATATTTTCTAGGTCAGACAGCTCCTGCTGGAAATGTAATAATGTCTTATCTAAATACTAACTAGCTTTGATTCAGTAGCTCAGCTTAGTTACTGCTAGGTTAAGCAGTATATACTGTAGCTAGCCAATTGTATTCTTTTGAGCAGCTAACCTAGTGAGCTAGCATTAGCTTGTTATTAGTCAAGGCTAGTTTCTCAGGTCTCAACAGTCATGCTAGTCAGCTAAGTTAGCTTGGTTGCTGTTACTTCTCCAGTACTAGCTATTTGACTACCTGATTTATTAAGCATTCAATAAACATGCTCATTGTGTTTAATTATGCAAACACGTAACATTGTCAGACAATTGCTGGCACCAGCTGACTGCCAGGTAGCGCACACCTCACATTACACACGTTACATGCATATTTGTAGGGTCATGTCTGTTGAATATTATATAAATATATCCTTGGCTTCTGACAGATTTGTTTGTTGCTGCTGAGACTGCAGACTCCTTCCAAAAAAAAAAAAACTTCTCTTCACAAAAATTCTGGTCCACTGTTGAAGTATAGTGTATGTTATCTTAGCTGTGGCATAACAGCCATAAATAAAGGAACAAACCCAAACAGATCATATATCAATTTGGATATTAACCCTTGTATGATGTTCGGGTCTGTGGGACCCAAATTCATAAACATCAATAGTTTTGAAAAATGTCGCTTCCTTGTAAATTTGTTGATTTTTTCCCACTCATAACTTGATTAAATTTGATTTTCTTTTTTTTAATTACATTTTATTAAAAAACAACAAAAACGAGTAGCACTTTAATTAAAAATTGTGATGTAATAAAGGTAATTAACGGTTGGATGTGGAATCCTACAACAAAGAGAATCCTACAACAAAATTCAGCACGATCAAAACTTTTATGTTAAATACTCTACAGATGTTTACTTCATCCCAATTACACATTTGTAGAGTATTTAACATAAAAGTTTTGATCGTGTTGAATTAAAAACCCAAAAAAGCAGCAGGTCCACCAGACCCACGAACACTGGCTGAGTAACAACATACAAGGGTTAAAATCTACCCCTGTGCTGTAATGGCTCACACATGCTGCTTGCCTTATTTTACACCCTCTGAAAGGTAAACGCGAGCTATAATCCGCAGCACAAAACAGTCATCCCTACTGGAATTTACTCCAGAGTTCAAGCACGTAAGATGCCACACGACCTTTACAAACCGCAAACCTAAATCAACAGCATCTACAAACACACATGACAGGGAAAGAAAGACCAGCATTCCTACAAGTTGTATTCAGCATGTCTATACTTGTCTCGTCCACGTCAGCGGACACAGAGCTGTCGTGCTATTTTCACACGTAATTAAAACGTCCCTATTAGGCATGAGCTCATAGTTGATTATATGATATACAATGATATGCAGTATACAACATTATCATATGCAATTAAATGTTTTAATATCAAAATCAGAGGAATGAAATCAGACATTTTCGATCAGTGGGTATAAACAAGTTCATTATATTCTGTCAACAAGTTAAGTGTGAAACGTGTGTTTTTCCCTCTGTTGATAACCTTATACAGAATTTTAATGGTTAAAGTAAACACCTTCAAAATTTCTAAGCTCATGAACAAGCATTTGTTCATCTCAGAGAGCTGACATGAATTTGAGTAAATTTGGGTGAATAAAACAAACTGGGTTTTTTCTGAACTTTCCTATGTATAGATCACCCCTAGTAGGCTAGAGAAAACCAAAAATACATAAACACTACAATTCGTAAAGCCCTGAGGGTCTACTGTCTGTCATATGAGCTTCATATTAACCACCATTGTGGAGTTAGATATGACAACAAAAAAGGAGAAAATTCCATTTCGGAATAACACCGGGAATAGGTGTTAATTAATTATAACATTACTAACAACAGGTTTTGGCCACGCCCCTTAGATATATTTACAGAAAGAGATATTTAAAGCACTAAACAGATAAAGATTGTGTCACTGTGTAACACACCTACGGCCCACGGTCTAATGTTTCTTGGCTCTGTCACTGGAATGGTGTTTCACACCTAACTCTAGTTAAACATAATTACAGCTGCTGTACAATTTAGAATTTATATTCTTTGATATTATGGGGAACAACATTTATATTCTTATAGTATTTTTGCCTAAGTAGGTAGACAGCAATGTAAAGGTGATGTTCCTGAGATAAAGTCTATTCCATACGGAATATATCAGTTACAGCCTTAAGATATTTAGCGCTTCTTCACAACTTGGTGTGATTTACAGCGTGCATTGTGGCTTTTATGTAATGGCCCTTGCTCTTTTTTCTTCTGTTATTCCTCCATGCTTTGACACAGGAAAGCTGGAATCCTTTTAACAAAATCCAGGAGCGTAGATTTATAAAAATAGAGGAATCCTTGTTGATGGGCTTGCTCCTTCATCTGACGCTAAAACACATCTCAGGCTTGGTGATATAACGTAGTTCACAATTATTTGTTTCATATAATAATGTCATATTAAATCAATTACTGTGTTTTAACCCCATAATGTACAAGCGTCTCATCGATTTATTCATCTCAAAGCATATTTCCAGTATCTAATATGAATTAAAATTATTACACTACAGTAAATAAAAGGCTGTCACTTCCTATATAGCTGACCAGTGTCTGCAAGCATGGAAAAAAAACCCAGGAAATCTCACTATGAATGTCTGCCGTGACACTCATATTGAACATCCTTTCAACACACATGTTGTTACTGTTTCATTTATTGTACAGTAACACTGATTGATAATCAGTTTGACTCAGGGTTCCTCACACCGTCTCAGTAGGTTGTCCCCTGCTGCTGTGTTCATTAGGGATTTCCATCTTAAACAATAAAGATATTCGACTTGTTACTAGTGTCTCCTTTTGTTTGACCAAACAACAAGAAAATAGAGTGTAAAAAATACACCAGAGGCTATCTGTTGGCATTTAAGGCTTACGTGTTTAAAATGTCACATCAGCTATCTCTGTGTTTACTTTGTCAGTGGAACATTTCCTACTGCTCTTTCACTGCTACTGCTAATTACTTCCTGGAACAGCTGGAAAAAAGTAGTTTTTTTAAATGTATTTTTAATGCATTTCTTTCTACTTTATGAGATATTCTGCATAAAAGTGCATGTGAAGCCCAGAATTGGAGATTAGAATTACTGTATTAGAATTAGAGTGAGAGAAAAAGTAAGGAAAATGTAACAATTGTAGCTTGTTAGTTAGTGAACATAAGGAGATTTATGAGATGTTGAATCGAAAATATTTTATTGATATATAATGTTCCAGCATTGCATTGTTTTGGGATCAAGCTTAATTTCTTCATTTCTGTGATTTGCCTGAGAAGGACTGCTGGAACAGAGCAATGCTCTCTGATCAGAATTGAAACTGTAGTAAAGCCTTGATTAGAGAAGCAGTCCAAAATGACTGAGAATCACCATCAGCTAAAAGTTCAGACAATCATACTTTATTTCCAGTAAAGACACAATCAGAGATAGTCTTTAGCGTGAGAAAGGTATCCAACAGTTACTACCCAATTCTCTTCTACACTAAGTATTATTATCTAGAATCATGGCTGGATCAGTGTTCCCAGATTGTCTGTTTCGATCCCATTCGTGCTTTTAAACCTGCCACAAGTCACAATAAACCATCAGCAACCTGGAACTCCTCCAAATGAATGTTAAGACTAGCTCTGCACAAATCACGAGCAATCAAACTGCAGTCTGAATGATATCAACCAGCCCGTTCTTTACTCTGCCAATTCTGTCATGTTATAATAGGCCTTTTGGCAACTCTAGAACTGATTTTATCAAGACTTTGGTGATAGGTATTTAATGTTATTAGATATAGCTTAATTACAGTTTGGAATTTGGACTCCACAATCAAGAACCGAACATGTGCCAGACTTTTTTCTTTTTAAAGTGCTTCAACATTACTCAATATTTATGTGACATAATCGTGTAGGTTCCTGCATAAATCACATGCAGCTATCACTAAGAATCTTTCCAGTACTTTGCACAACATTTATTAAAAACTATTTTAGTAGTCTCTCTATAGATTATGGCTATATTTACTGGCTGAAATTATTTCTTGCAGCTACTCCATGCACAGCAAGTTGTTAGCTGAAAAGGACAGAAGTTGCATCTCCATATATATATATATATATATATATATATATATATATATATATATATATATATATATATATATACAAAATAACCATACAAAATAATATCATAGTATTATTTTACACAAATAAAAAAGCTGCAATATACTTTTGGATACAGCCTTCAGATATACACATACACTTTCTTCACAGGTTATTTTGTCAGTAGAATTTCTGAATCCTGAATCGATACATAAGAGTCGATTCACACACAATGAGCATGATTCGACTAATTTGGAAAATTAAAAAGTAGGGAATTTGTGTCTAACATTGGGAAAACGTAATAAATGTTAAATGACAACAGACGTACAACAAGACGAGATCATCACTGCTAGAGTCTCAGGAGTAGCTCATTATAAAGCTAGAGCAATATTTTTATTATGGTACAAATCTCTGTTTTTCATCATATTACGTGTAACACTGTGTTTTGATATTTAATTAAATCTTCTATATGGCTTTTTTATGGATTACTTAACAACATCCGAACACTGCCCAGCGCTGTGCTTTACGTTTTTATGGAATAAAGTAAAATATTTACTTGTATTCGTCTCATGGAATCGACTCCTCACTCAATCGACTCAATTTTATATTCTCTTTAGGTTGGTATTGTTTCCATGAGGAACAGCAGAGATCAGAAGAAGAAAAAAGCCACTCTCTTATGTGTACTTAGTTTCACAAGAGAGAAATTAGTGAATAAGTGAATAAGTGAATGAATGACTGTGTCAGCTTCACTCACCCCGAATAGCGGTTGTTATAGAGACGGGCGCTCGTGGGCTTACAAAACACAATCCATCCGAGGAGAAATGCAGCGCACGCGCTCTTAACTTCCGATGCCATGTTAAAGTAATAAGGAATAAAGCACTTTGCTGCAGGTTCCTCACATTATCCAGATCTTCATGGAGAGATGAGAGGAAATGCTGCCGGGTTTGGCCCTGGTTCCCGGACTGCAGAGGTGTGATAAAGCTCAGGTGGGGAACATCGCGCGCTCATCTCGACTTTTTAAAGCGCGTGCGAATCGCACCACGTGACCCGGTGTCCCGTTTTGGGCTACAGCACTATAACGGGGTTGCCAGATTGGTCTTAGTGAACTTTATCTGTATGTGAATAAACACCCTTATAAGCTTTGAAAGAAAGAAAGAAAGAAAGAAAGAAAGAAAGAAAGAAAGAAAGAAAGAGTAACGAATAGACAGACAGTCACTAGCAGAAAGGTAGATGAATTAGAATTAGAGAGATACAAGTAAATAGATGGAGTGTGTGTGTGCGTGTGTGTGTGTGTGTGTGTGTGTGTGTACAAGTTTGGTATTGATACACAGAAACCCAGATACATAACAGATACATACATGAGTTCGAATCCCAGGTCCATCAATCTGCCACTTCTGGGCCCCTGAGCAAGGCCCTTAACCCTCAATAAAAATACCAATTTATCACACAAAACAGGGGGCACGATGGCTTAGTGGTTAGCACGTTCGCCTCACACCTCCAGGGTCGGGGTTCGATTCCCGCCTCCACCTTGTGTGTGTGGAGTTTGCATGTTCTCCCCGTGCCTCGGGGGTTTCCTCCGGGTACTCCGGTTTCCTCCCCCGGTCCAAAGACATGCATGGTAGGTTGATTGGCATCTCTGGAAAAATTGTCCCTAGTGTGTGATTGTGTGAGTGAATGAGAGTGTGTGTGTGCCCTGCGATGGGTTGGCACTCCGTCCAGGGTGTATCCTGCCTTGATGCCCGATGAAGCCTGAGATAGGCACAGGCTCCCCGTGACCCGAGGTAGTTCGGATAAGCGGTAGAAGATGAATGAATGAATGAATGAATGAATCACACAAAACAAATCTCTTGTTACCAGTACACACAAGAGAACCCCAACTAGATCTGTGTTTTTCATGACGTGAGCAGCGCTATTTGCCTATTTGTTTTGCTGTAAAAAAAAAAAAAAAAGTATGTTTATGTTTTCCATGCAGTATATCTTCTTCATTTCTCTCTGTGTCAAGCATAACAAGCCTTTTATTTTCATATCGCTGTGAAGGGATTCTCTAAACAGAGGCCTCCTCTTGACTTCTCAGTCCCTACATGCCTGCAAAAGGTTCCTGTATTTATCAAAGTGTGCTGAGATTAAAAGTCTGACTCTGACGCTTTGTGTCTGAATGGCAGCCGTACATTTTTCAAATGCTTTGCTCTGTGTCAACAGCACACCACCTGTTTGACACTCAGTTGCTTGTGCAACAAATGACTGGCTGAAACACACGCCGGCATGACAGCATGGTGCCCAGATTGTGCCAGGCCCCTTGCATCCACTAAGGGCAGAAATGCTACTCTTTTTGCCTCTCGCTTAAAGCACTTTAATGTATGAAACAGACTGGAGCCTTTTAGATATAAACAACATCAACTGGAATTTAATTAAAAGCCTATTAAATGATGCTCTCTCACTTTATTGCCACAAATCTCAGTGGGTTTTTGCTCTGTATTTATTCATCCAAATGGGTAAAAGGGGAACGGCACAAGGGCGTATATGCTGCAAAAGGCATTATAGTAATTCATTAGGCATTTACTTTTTTCTTTCTTCACTGACTCATTGCAAATCATGGACTTTGAACCTGCAACCTATCAGTGACTCACAACTTATACAAACAAAATATATTCGCACATATATAAAACAAACATATATTAATTTCTATCTCTAAAGTTAACAACTTTAGCACTGACATCGAAGAATTCTTCCTAAAATACTAGGGTTATGTGACTATTATGTGGATGTCTCATTTATAATCCTCTTATTGTTAGAGTTAAAATAGGTAAGCATGCAACCTACAAATCCCCTGAATGAGCTTTTACAATAGAAATGATAACGAGCGCATTAATATAAACCTGAGATTTGACAAAAGATCCAAAGAACTTCTGTTACAGGAAATGAATCATCAGCATCTTCCTAAACAGAGTATAGAATCCCAGTCTGCTGTGGCATAACTGCAATCAGATAAATCTGGCAAAGTTTAATAAGACAAGAGGGATTTGTATGATCTGATTACAACACTAAAGCATGTGTGTGTGTGTGTTATTTAATCCAGTCATAATATTTATACTATAAAATTTTAGATGATGTAATTCAGTGCAGAGAAAGCACAAAAAAAATAAATCTACCACCCCGGCACTCCTCGTCTGGGTGAGGTAATGCGAAGACGTACAAGCGTATCATTATCATTAGGTTCTTGCTGAGCTCACCTGAGCTACGTAATCAGACTGTTTAGTGGATTCAGCAGATTCTGTCTCCGGAGGTAGGAAAGAACAGAAAGGTAGATATGTCGGACAAGGGGAAGGAGTAAAAAAGTATTAAACCCCTACTGAAGCTAAGACACTAGCAGGAATATTAGTAGAGAAGTAGAGTATTAATCTGTGTGTGGAAAATTGGTGACAGGACAACCAAAAGAGCCATAAAATAGAGCAACACTCAGAAAATGCTGAAAAGAAAGAATCATAATTATCTGCGTAACTCTGGACAGCAGGTAATTATGTTTCTTACTGTATGTAGACTCATATCTCTGTAGAATCAGATAATTATGATTATGTTGAGTTCATTGTGCACTTGAAGTCCTAGTCCTCTGTGTTGTTCTATTTTGTGGCTCTTGTGGTTGTAGAGCAGTGGTAGCTCAGTGGTTAAGGCTCTGGGTTGTGGATCAGGGTTTAAGCCCCAGCACTGGCAAGCTACATCTGATGAGCCCTTGAGCAAGGCCCTTAACTCTCACTGCTCCAGTGGTGCTGTATCATGGCTGACACTCTGTTCTGACCCCAACCTCCAAAAGTTGGGATATGCAAAGAAAGAATTTCACTGTGCTGTAATGTATATGTGACAAATATATCTATGACGTGTGATGAACAGTTTAAAAAAAAATTACAGATGTGATAATTAAAGTTATGAATAAAGTAGCACTGCATAGGTAAGAATGTGAATGTACAAATTTGTTGCGCAACGTAGCTATCATCAATTAGCTGTCACCGTGGAAAATTCCAGCATTTACTTTCATTTCATTCCAATCCTAAAACCTCTCGACCTTTTGGAAACCGCACTAAGACGTTTTTGCTATCCGCGCCTCTGGGCTGCAATATCCTGAAGCGAAATGACCCAGAGGTGTTTGTGAGTAGAGACGTACAGTCAGGAACACAGGAACATATTCACAAACTGCTGCACGGATTCTACTCAGGGTTTGTGGCAGGATGGAAAAATGTGCTTACGTAAATAAGGACCATAAAGAGGCAGGGTTTTCTTGAGTACTTTGAATTGGGCCTCCGGAAAATGTCCTTAAAACAAACACGGCTACAGGGCTGTTCTGTGGTGCGAGGTTTGGACCACCTCTGATTTTTTTTATGTAGGTTTCCTCAGACCAGTATGAACATGGAGCAAGAAAATTAGGATTCATAAACTAAACTTAGACAACACATAAAGCCACAAATTCAATTCTTATTGATTGTTAATTTTGATCATTTAACGGCATCTTTAAAAAATATAAAATAAAAAAATATCGTTGTTAAAGCTTTGAAGAAACATTTATTTTCATTTAAAGAAGAAGTCTACAGCCGCAACACTTTTCCATCAGTCTTCGAGACTTTGTGATGGTCAGTTTCTCTGTAACATGAAAAACTGCTTTTAATGTCTTATAAATTTAAGAGATCTGAGAAAAAAAGACTGCTGTAGCTGATATAACGGTAGTGATAACAGGAACTCACTCTTTTTGTATGAAATCCACGAGAGTAAATTGATTTTTTTTTTTTTTTTTATATTTTTTTAATAGTTTCCTGCCTTAGTTAATACAGAAACTACACAGCTGGAAAAAAATGATGGGAGATGATTAAAACATTTCACAACATTATTTTCCTATAACAGTATGCTCTGTCTTGTTGGATATCAATCCAGTATTAAAGGTCAATTTTCATATCAGAGATTTCTTTAATATTATATGTCATTTTATTAAAAATCTTAATGTAAAATCTCTAATACCAGATTAGTCAAAAGTTATTGAAAATTGAAGCAAGACAGTCTTTCTACTAGAGCAGCGCCTTGAAGGCAAAGAAGATAATTTGATGGTTTGAAGTTGAACAGCAGAGCTGTGCTCATGCATGCTGTCTGCGTAATCTCTTTTATTGCTCTTCATTTTTGCTTTTGTCAGCTCAGATGTTCAATGTTTTTCCTCTTGAGCTTTTTCTTTTCTCAGCCTGACAACGACATTAAATTAAACGTGTTGCGATGTGCAGTCTTTTTACATTGTATTGCCTGATGCATCAGAACCACAATGGAGCTCTGTCAAAAGTTCACAAATGGGAACCAGCAGGACAATCCGAAAAATAACAATAAAAAATGAAACCCCTCACGTAAAATGGAGAAATTCGTGTGAAACAATGAATTGGTTTTAACTGCAAGGGCTGTCCATGGACATGTGAATGTCACCAGGCGATTTGTTCAGACAGCTTTCTACTGATTTATGAGCTTTGTTTCTGCAAAGTGCATGTGCAGCCTGCTGTGTCTGGGATGGATTAAATGAGCATGGATTGGATTAGGACTGAGCCGTTACCAGCGAGGTCATGGTGGCAGGAAATGAAACGAGAAGTGCACGTGAAGTTCAGCCTCTCGTCAGACAGGTTAATAGACTTCCTGTCCCCTCTTGTCGTCCTGCTGCAGGTCTTCTGTTATTATCTGATTCACCGGGACCGATGAAGCAGCTACAGCGTTCTGTGCCACGGAGCTCCTTAATGGGAGCCAAAGCCACATGTTTGGATGCTTTCCCACTCTCTCAGCATGCTGAGCAGTTGAGTTTCATGGCGACATTTGTGAAGACTGTCTCTCTGTGTAGCTATTGTGTTACAGCGCTGAACTCCAGACAGAACACTTTTGTTGTAGGAGGTATTAAATCATCGGCCTGTGGGAGACTTCAAAGCTCGCTCCTCAGATCTAAAAGGCTCCGATTAAGCTTTTCCAAGGCGCTGTAGATGAACGGATCATATCCCTTTTCTTCAGGCCCCCATTCCTTTGCTCTTTATAGGGTATATACGATCCTGTCCACCTTCCTGTGTTACCACAAGGCACATTATCAGAGCCTGTTTACTAAATGCGTGGTGTTGATTTCAAAGTGTAACCATAAATGCATTGATGAGTGACAATATTAAACAGCTCTTGGGTTGAGGGTTTGATGGTCATTTTAAACTGGAAATCACGAAGATGAATTACTCACTGTTCTTGTGGTTTACTACTATCTTCATGGCCAGGCAACTGTATGATAAAGTAAGCTCAGGATCAGTGCTGCTATTCTACAAGATCCTCCTTTTTCACCCTTATTCTTTCCTATGAACATTGTACTGAGTTCTCAAATCTGAACCTGGTCAGAAAGGTGACTACTTTTCTCAGTACAACAGCAGCTCACTGTAATTCAAATCACAAATTCACTGTATATTAAATACACAGGTGCAGAGGAGATGTTCAGCCATAACATTACTTCCACCTGCCTGATACTGCATATGTACTTCCTGTGCAACCAATACAGCTCTGACACATAAAAGTATGTATCATCAACAAGATCTTTGAAAGTGTGTTGTGGTAACAAGAACCAAGGTTTCCCAGCAGAACATTGCCCAGAGCATTACACAGTCACCACATAGTACATTCTGGACTCATCTCTGATGTATAAGAAAACATGATTTGTCAGACCAGGTCTCTCACTCATTTTCTACCGCTTATCCGAACTACCTCGGGTCACAGGGAGCCTGTGCCTATCTCAGGCGTCATCGGGCATCAAGGCAGGATACACCCTGGACGGAGTGCCAACCCATCACAGGGCACACACACACTCTCTCATTCACTCACGCAATCACACACTACGAACAATTTTCTAGAGATGCCAATCAACCTACCATGCATGTCTTTGGACCGGGGGAGGAAACCGGAGTACCCGGAGGAAACCCCAGAGGCACGGGGAGAACATGCAAACTCCACACACACAAGGCGGAGGCAGGAATCGAACCCCCAACCCTGGAGGTGTCCCCCTCAGACCAGGTCACTTTCTTTAATTGCTCCATGGTCCAGTTCTGCTGCTCACGTGCCCATTGTAGTAGCTTTCAGCAGTGGACAGCCATGCAGCTCCATAAACAGCAAAATGTAATTGATAGGACAGGACCAGACCAGACATCAATAAACCTTGGGCATCTATGACCGTGTTGCTGGTTTACTAGTTGTTTTTCGTTAGGTACTAACTACTGCATACCTGGAACACCTCAGACGACCTGCTGTTTTGGAGATGCTCTGGCCAAGTCGTCTAACCATCACCTTTTGCTTAGATCCTTTCCAGTGTTCCTGCTTCCAATGCCTCAAATTTGAGAACTGACGGTTCATTGGTTACCTAATTTATCCCACCTTTTGTTAGACAGATGACCCTGTAATAAGATAATCACTTCACCTGTATTAATGTTATGACCGATATATATAAAAAACATTTTAGGAAAGAGTCCCTAGTGTCAGTGTAAGTTTCTTGATTGATTGTTTTCCAATAACAGCACAGATTTGCTACCTACATAGCAGAGGTTGAGTGTAGGTACATAAGGGCAAGTTTTAACAAGTATGTTGTGGGACATTGGCAGAAAAATAGCAAGCACATTTTCACAGCATTTGGGTCCAAACACTACAAACCACATCTAAAGGCTTTCAGTGAAGTGGCCCAGCTGTGTGTTCTGGTCTGCATCATGCTGGAGATACGGTTTCATCAGGGTCGAGCTGTGTGTAGCTGTGTACTGGCAGCCAGATTTGGATGAGTTCATCGCCATCATTCCATCGCAATATGAGGGAAAGATGAAGATGTAAATGCGGGCCAGAATACGCCATTTGCTTTCTGGGAGACTTTGAATACCAATGAGTGTTCACTTTGAGAAAGAATGAAATGGAAAAGATGATAACATTTTAATATCCAGATGATCATTCGTTGATTTTTAAAAACCAAAATGAAACCGAAATGATTGACAGTTCTAAATCTGGGGCTCGTCTTTTCCTGTAATAAGGAAAGAGTTGACAAATTAAGATTGTCAGTGTGCAAAATACAACTATGCAAGAATGTTTTCATTTTTTTTTTTTTAACAAGACTATTATTCAGTGTCTGCTTTGTATATAGTGCTGGAGTGGTGCTCTTTCTGTTCCAAATAAAAACCAGCTGTACAAAAGATTTAAAATAAGCATTGGTGCACCAATGGGGAAAATAGCATCCCTGACTATCTGGTCTATTTAAAGCCCTTCTAACAGACTTTTAGGGGATCCTTTATGTGTGTGTGTGTGTGTGTGTGTGTGTGTGTGTGTGTGTGTGTGTGTGTGTGTGTGTGTGTGTGTGTGTTTTAAATATCATCTGTTCATCTGTGAGATATTAAATGCTATCCAGAATTAAAAGAGCACTTTGCCATGAAGCAGATAGACTGTCCAGATAAGTGCAGGTTTTGGTTTTCATCAAATGTAGCAGACAAACCAAAGAGCTAGAGACTGCTCAGAACGGTGATTGTCAAACTAGACAAGATTAACACACAGGTGAGAATACACTCTAGATGGGTTACCATGTACATTTACACTTAGGAGCATCCTAATGGAGGTGTAAGGAAATTGGAGAAACCTCATATAGACATGAGAACATTGGAAACTCCAAACAGACCACAGAATGAGCTCAAAATCACTGAAGCAACAATGTTTTTAATACCACAAACATTATTTATACATTTGTATAAAGTTCTTTCGCATCCATTATTTAGTTTATTTGTATTTGCATAGAAGTTTCTTGTCTTGGCCAGACATCTGAGTTACAGTACAACTTCATCCCTAGTCCTCAGAAAGAACATATGATTCACAAACACCCTTCTTTGCTCAATTTTTTGCTAAAATATGGGATGTAATGTGACAGAACCCTGGGCTACATAGTGCCGTGGGATGTGGGTTGGAATGAAGCAACAGAAGCATTCACCTGAAACATCAAAAGCATCAAAGCTGCTCTCTGTCATCAATGCAGGTCATGCCCTGCCTCATCAGACATTATTTTCCTTTTATACATTCTTTTTTTTTTTAAACATGTTTTAGTCCTTCACTGTAAAAAAAGTTTACATGACTGCTGTATAATTGACAATATGTAAAATAAACTAGAAAAAAAAAATACTGTAACCAATGTAACAATTATACCATATTACAATTTATCTAACATTTTGTTTGAGAGACATGAGCTGAATTTTGCCATAACAGCTGATAATACATGATATTAGCATGAACATGGATGCTGACTAACACTAATGCTAACATGTACCCTTCAGAAAACATGTTGGTTCTGTTAAATCATGAAAGACTAACGATTAATACTGTTCATATTCATTTATTTCTAATGAATAAATTAATCAATGATGTTTTCTTCAGTGTGTTGTTAGTAGATTAACGGAGATACAGGATAGCAAAAAGGAATAGGAAACCTTTAAAAAATAATAAAAAAAAAAAGGAAAATGCTGCCTTTTTCTCTCGGACATTTTTAACGGGATGAATTTTAGACTTCAACAAATAAAAAAAGTCAGACTTTTAAACTTTTAGTAAGTATAGATCTAAAGAATGGAGAAAACAACACACTAGACATCTGATAATTGATTCTTAAGTAGGTTGTATGTTGTCATTTCCTACCACAGAAGCTGTGCATAGAGGCTGAAATCATACTGATGTAATTATTAGCTAGAATATCCATACTTATTGAACATAAAGGAAGTTTTTGTTAGAATAAAATATGCCAGGGTTAACCTACGTTTCATTTGTGCCAGCAAAAAGAAACAATCAGAAATGACAGTTTCTAATAAAACTTGAAAGACATCCACAGACTACAGAACTTCATAGAGGCCACAGAGACCAGTAGTATTTGGTAAATTTTGTACAATTTTGTTCCCTATAGTACAAACCCTGAAGACTTAGAAGTTTATATATATATATATATATATATAAACCCAAACTCTTCTAATTTAATTTTTCATATATATTTAGGGGGTTCTTTTATTTTCTATAATAATCACGAGAAAACAGTGTAAACTTTAAAGGTTCTACATTTGACCATTTTGTAAAAGATAATTGTTTTATTTGTTATTTATTTATTTTATTGATTTGATTAATGGTTATTATCTGTTCAGCATTTTATCTTAGCATAATCAAAATAATAATATTCTATATTTTCTAATAATGATACTAATATTCTGGCCTGTTCCTAATAATTTGGCCTGTTCCTAATAATTTGGCCTGTTAATAATTTGGTTTTGCCAACTAACCCTAAAATCACTAACCCGCAATACCGCAAATATCCACTAGATGGCGACTTACGCGTCTAATTCACGATTCCACACTACCCTAAAACCACTAACCCGCAATTCCGCAGAGCTCCACTAGATGGCGACTTGCGCGTCTAATTCACGATTCGCCCTCCAGTCACAACAGTAGAGGAGTAGCGTTTCAAAACAGCCGGCGAGACTGAGGGGGAAAATGGCAGCAGAAAAAGCTTCGTTATCGTTGCAGCGTTCCTACATGCACTAATAATTCGAGCAGGAAACGAAACTTGAGCTTTTACTCGTTTCCTACCGACGTGCACCTGAGAAATAAAGCATTTAAAAGAATCGGACTAGTTTTATGATGTTTTCTCTTATTATTTGTTTTTACAGTGTTGTTTTAACAAAATTTTTCCTAACATCATCCAAACTGACTAATTTTCAGTAACTAAGCTGTCATTGTAAAAACTAAATGGATTATATATTGGACAAAACACTTAATAAGTAAGATCTCTATAGGTGATCACATCTCTAAGAGGATTTGCTTTCCCATACTGAAATGTTTATACACTCGTCCCAGGTCTCAAATGTGTACAAAAAGTTCACTTTTTGTGTGTGTTTTGTCTTTAAAGAGACAATGAATGAAAACCTTGTTGTGGAGGGGTGATGTCAAGTGGTGATTTTGTCCTTTTTGTGTTTTAGAACAAAAATAAACATGCCAAAAATGAAATACTTATAGATCATTATAAGAAATAAATCTTCAGCTGTCCACAATGGAGACTTTTTTTTTTTTTTTTTTTTGCATAAAGGAGGCTTAAATTAGAAAATAAATATTAATAAATTAATACATTTTCTATTTATTTACTGATCAGTTTAGCACTGTTTATAAGCTCCTGTGTTTAATTCATGTTGTATTTACTGCCTTTCTGACACTGTCCTTGTCCAGTTCACAATAAACTGACCTATTTCTGATATTATGGCCTGTTCCTAATAAACTTGAAATATTCAATATTTCTGACCTGTTCCTATTAACCCTTAATAAGCTTATTAACCCTTGGATGATGTTCAGGTCTGTGGGACCCATATTCATAAACATCATTCATTCATTCATTCATATTCTACCGCTTATCTGAACTACCTCGGGTCACGGGGAGCCTGTGCCTATCTCAGGCGTCATCGGGCATCAAGGCAGGATACACCCTGGACGGAGTGCCAACCCATCGCAGGGCACACACACACACTCATTCACGCACGCAATCACACACTAGGGACAATTTTCCAGAGATGCCAATCAACCTACCATGCATGTCTTTGGACCAGGGGAGGAAACCGGAGTACCCGGAGGAAACCCCCGAGGCACGGGGAGAACATGCAAACTCCACACACACAAGGTGGAGGCGGGAATCGAACCCCGACCCTGGAGGTGTGAGGCGAACGTGCTAACCACTAAGCCACCGTGCCCCCCTCATAAACATCAATAGTTTTGAAAAACTTTGCTTCCTTGTAAATTTGTTGATTTTTTCCCTCTCATAACTTGATTAAATTTGATTTTCTTTTTTTTTTTATTACATTTTATTAAAAAACAACAAAAAACGAGTAGCACTTTAATTAAAAATGTGATGTAATAAAGGTAAAGGGCAAATATTAACCATATATGCTGTTTATATTGCTTGTCATTGGGATGAAGTAAACATCTGTAGAGTATTTTAACATCAAATTTTTGATTGTGTTGAATTAAAAACCCAAAAATGCAGCGGGTCAAACAGACCCATGAACACTGGCTGAGTAACAAAAATACGAACAACATTCAAGGGTTAAATTACCAGAAATATATATTTTTGTAACTACTATATAGGTGTTGTATCTATTGTATATACGTTTTTTTAACACTGTCAAAAAAGAACTCGTAGCCCTTGAGGAATGTTTTCTAAAGTTCATGAGTGACTTTATAAAATGTGTGAGGAAATATTCAGGAAATTACATTTATATAACTACATCACTACAGTGCCTAAAGATGAAAACTTAAATAGCACATTTAGCGTCACACATTTTTATTTCTAATCCTACAGTAAAATGTTTCATTGAAATTTTAAACACAAAACATTTAACCATCACAAAGTCAGATCTGTCACTGTAAATTTGTCGTCATATCCATCAATAAATATTACTCTTCTACTCTTTTAATGCTCTATCTGAACCAGGAAGGGAAGAAAAAATAATATACAATAAAATATTATTATACATAATGATTAATATAAAAATCATCGCACATTTGCACAGTTTGTTTTTACACACAAAAAATAAAAATGTATTAATGATATATTAATGATCAAATAATGTACTTTGAGTATAATTTTTTTGTTGCTGTTTAAACCATTAGTGACACAATTTTGTTATTTTTTTAAATCATTAATACATTTATAATTTTTGGCATGTTAAACAGCGAATCAATGATTTTTATTTATTTATTTTTATTTTATTTGATATTATTACTTATTATATGACATGTATATTGAAAGTTTAATTATATAGAAATGCTTTTATTTCTTCGTAGATCTGCTTATGATTATTTGCACTTTATCCAGCATCACAGATCTTTAGACCTCTTATAACAGACTCAGATGAGAGAACAGAGAATTCTTTCAGAAAACCTCCACACACTCCTGCTTGCTCACAGGTAAAAGTTAGAAGTGTGTAAAAATCTCTTCCTCATATCAGTTTATGAAGCTTTGAAGACCAAGTCATCAACATTTTTCCAGTCTCCTGTATTTTCTTGCTAGGAAATATTCTCTAATATCTTCCTACACCTATTCTAATGCAGTACTGATCTTTGGCAGGAGGCACAAAGAGATGATTCCTCAAGCTCTGAGGAACAGATCCTTCCCTATGGTCCAGAACAAGCCTTTAAAAGAGAGAGACCAAGGACTAATCGAAAGGAGCACCGGATGTGAGGAATACATGAGTACCAGTACCAGTGTTTAAGCTGCAGGAAATGTTTTACTCAGCAATGCTATCTCCAAACACACCAGCGCAATGCGAGAAGACTTTTACACACCAGAGAACCTTGCGGTGACACGGCTGCGTTTACACTGGAGAGAAGCAGTATCAGTGCTTGCACAATGCAAAGAGTTTTTCTCATAAAGAACACTTTCCAAATACACCAGCGGACGGGAGAGAAACTCTATCAGTGCCTGCATTGTGAAAAGAGTTTTCATAGTCAGAGTCATCTTCAAAGACACCAGCGCACTCACACGGGACATCAGCCGTATCACTGCTTAAAGTGTGGGCGGAGCTTCTGTTACACAAGTACATTTAAAACACACAAGTGCGTTAGAATGAAGGAGTCAGCTGCTCTCTAGTGAAATCACAATATAAATTTCAGTGAATGAAAAGTGTCATTTTCAGATTGTCCTTTTTTTTCGTATTATTTAAAACCTTTTTAAATTTTTTTAAACATTTGTACTTGTTCAAATGACATAGCGATGTCAAGTCATATAACTCAAACTGTCTTGAGTTTCCAAAGCGAAAAAAAGAAAGAAATCAACCTCCTTATCACTTCCTCAACTTTATTGCAAATAATAATTATAATTATTCTAGCATGCTTCAACACTCCAAACAATCCTTAATGTGTGTTTTATTTTAGCAATCATTCATTAGAACATTTCATATATCCATTTATATAGTGCTAAAATACTGAAGAAAACAAGATGGCGCAGTTTTGAGAGCAGCAAAAAAAAAGTATTCACATTTTAACACTTTTCAACAACGAGGGTAACATAAGATGTATAAATTTGATCATAGCATTAGAAGTGTAGATGTAATGCATAAACTGTACATGTGCAACACTAGGGATTTGAAATTAAAAAAAAAAAGTTTACTCACTCACTTTTTTGTGAGTTACTTAGTGCATTTACTTGCGTACTTTCTTCTCTTCCACCCTGTTTCCATGGAAACCTTAATTACAAGTGAAATCACTTCTGACCGGTCTCTTGAATTGCCTCCTTATCTGAGTCATTGGAGCCAGAATGCCAGAACGACGAATAGAAGCATTCGTGGAAAACACTGCAAACTTGCACAGCCTGAAAAACAGTGTATTTTAAACAAACAAACAAACAAAAAACAAAACAAAACAAAAAAACAGAATATGCCCGTAAATAACCAAGAAAAAAGAGATCTTTAGATTATTGATTTCAAAGCAAAATGAACCTACCATTTCCACTTGGTCCGTCGTTTGAAACTTTAGCTGAATTAAGATGAAAAAAAAAATTATTATAATTTAGTCTATAATTTAATTTAGTATAATAATAGTACAGTCACTTATGCTAAATGAGTCACTTATGCTAAATGGCAAAGAGTTTGTCTGTGCTTTTTTTATACTACAGCTTTTTGGCATAAATACAGCTTAGAGGACAATTAATATGTTCATTATATTTAGTATATCCCTGTACAAGTCTTGTCCTAGTCTTTATCCTAATACAAGTCCTGATTATGTTTAATTAGCTACGTATTAGTTTTATACTAATTATCTGTAATACCATTATCTGTATTTGGTTTTAAACCAAATTGGTTGGTAGATAACAACCAACACACCCAGAATGATGTTCTAACCCAGTCGCTATTTTTATTTGTCCCTGATTTTAGTTGGTTCTGTGTCAATATGTAGCAGTGTAAATTAAATCTCCTGTAAAGTCTTGTTAAAAAAAAACAAACAAAAAAAAAACGCATGAAAGGTAAAACATTTCTGTTCTGGGACAGAACATTTCTGGGACAAAACATTTCTGGGACTCTGTCCCAGTGGATGACTTTACTCTCAAGCAGATGCCTATTAAACCTGGCAAGCTTTCTTAAAACACTGACTAGTACACTTCCTATTCTGTATTTGTATCTTGTTATCTGATTTGTATCTTGTTACAATTGTCCAGAATTTGTTTCCGTTTTTTTTTTTTTTGCTCATTTTCATCAGTAACCACGTTGTACATTTCAGGGTTGCTGTGGATCTGGAAATGATTCCAGGAACACTGAGTTTGGAATACACCCTGAATGAGACACCAGTATATCTTACAGCTTTATTATGTAAATTGGCAAATTGGAAATAATCTAATCATTGACTTAATTCAAGAAATTGGGTCTTGAAATCTTGAGTCAATTTACAAATTAGATTAGCCAGCTTTACATTTTTTATTTTATTAAGCAGATTTGTTTAAATTGAACAGTAATATTTAAAGTTCTGTTGCTAAGACAAAAACAAACATCATGTCAGTAAACATCTTCCATGCTTAGCTACACGTGCTACATTCTGGCAGTACAAATCGTAAGACCAAAATCTCAGAATATTTCCCAGAGCTTAAAAATAAATCCAATTCTTTTGTAAATCTAACCATCGATGGTGAAGGTTGTTTCCATGCCAGCGTGGATGTGGTCTGTCACATGGCAGTGAAGGAGCCACGTCCCAGGAGTTCCTGCTACCAGTTCCACGGTCTTAAATGTCCCGGGGAACAAGTCATACACGTCAGCTCTGTGGGGGTAATCCGTCTGAGACAGGAGAGAAGTGATATTAATTACACAGTATACATAATAAAAAGGTTACGCGTATAAATGTAAATACAGTTAAATAAATTGTATATGAAGCTCTGAGCGTGTACCTTGTATATGAAGCTCTGAGCGTGAAAGTGCACTGTGTGCATATCTATCTCATTTCCCAGTCCCATTAAGTACCATTCAGTCTTATCTCCTTGCTGCATCCTCAAGCCAAGTAGATTCGCATACAGCTTTCCATTTATGCCTGATCAGTGCATGGAGAAAAGGATATCATTAGAAATCAGGCAAATTCAATTTGTATAGTGACACATCGTCACTAAGCAGCTTAGAACTTTCTATTAATGTAGATTTACTTTCAGTCTAGGGTTTATTATATCAACTAAATGTAATTTTTCGGCTAAAAGTGACTAACCATGCATCATGTTACTCTCCATAAATCCTTCATCATCTTTGTCGAAAGGTTCTTGGCTCTTGTGCAGGTATGTTTCCATATTGTTCTCTAGATACCAAGATTCATTTTCATCAAAGACCATAAAGAGCAGAGCGAATTCTTTATCCACGTCTTTACGACGTCTGGCTTTGTCTAGAGTCCCTTTACGACACACAACCAATGGTCCAACTAGGCCACTAGCCAAATCCTGTCAAGGTCCACCAGACACAACAAAAATAATACAAACATCAATATGCATTGTTTTCCTTTTAATACAAAGAAATCCCACCTTGGAAGTGCTAGTGTTACAAGGTATGCTGTACCTTGACGAAATCAGCTGATGAATAATAAGCGAAGGTTATACAGTTGGGATCGGTGCGTCCAGGACCTGAACTGATAGTCCAGTTATATCTCATAACCTTATCTAGAAAACACACATACATACACAATATTATTTAGCATGCAAAGTAATGTGTTTGAGAATATCATTAATCATCAGTACTCTGTAGTTAAAATGTCTGGTTTACCAGGAGAAACTGGTGCAAGGTTTTGCTCATTGGGCTTCACACCATGAGCATGAACTGAATATGGCCTTGTGGCTTTGTTCTTAAACACAACTTGCAACCTCTCACCAACCTCTACCCTGAGAATTGGACCTGCAAAAAAAAACAAACCTAAACTCAGAATTAAAAGGAACCAATCTGTACATTTCTTTGTTGCTGGGGTCATGCCATCAAGGAACATCTGTAGACCTGGGATGGTGCTGTATCTTCTAATCAGCTTTTATTTTAAAGCGTTGTAAGAACCGATTCATTATTTCTAAAGGTTAAAAATTGACCCTGGCGACAAGATAATTAACCCCAGGCATGCTAATTATAATCTAGTATTAATAATAATAATAATAATAATAATAATAATAATAATAATAATAATAATAGCACTAAAATGCTCCAACACAGTTAGGCTGAATCCTTAATTATTTTTCATTTACTACATAGAGTATTGTAGTATGACAAATTACATTTACCTGATAATTTTACATCTGTTATTATTAAATCTGTTTTATTAAATACCATATTTCCTACATTATTTGAAAGAACTTTAAGGAGCACAAATTAAAAATGTAAAAGTAGAACAGTAACATCTTAATATTTTAATATATATTTATTTTGCTTCATAAAAAGCATTTTCAACTAAGTATACAAATAGTATTTACAATGTAAAAACAGTGTGTATTGTACCCAGAATGCCTAGATGCTCTTCATCAGGGCCTCTATGCTTCTTGGTTGTAAAGGTGTCATCTGTGTACTGGCGGTACACCACCTTTTTGTATTCCTGGCCAATCCGGCTCTCAGATTTATTCAGGAAAATGTTTCCAGGGCTGGGGAAGGAGAAGGAAATACAGAAAAAATATCAAATAAGGTGAGAGATTTGTACACACAGTATTTGGATCCTAGTGACCAACACTGACCTTTCATTTAGAATAGACATATGTTTCTTCATCTCCCATGTCCGGTTCGGGGCGTAGTTCCACACCACTTCTTCAGCAGCCAAATAGATATATACATCAGGCTTGAAGGTTGTAACCTCAGATTTAGGTTTCTGGCTCTGTGTGCAGCTCTTGACTGTGTACAGCTGACGCATGCCACCACGGTAGTGATCGGTTGTACGACAGCTCAACCCAAAAACACCTTGAGTTAAAAAGTAAATTCCAAGAGCAATGTCAGCAGTTTCGAATGAAATGATGATTCATTTAAATTCATAAAGCAAAGCATATCAACATAAAATCTGTCTTCTATAATGTCACAATGTGTGAGTTGACTTTAATAAATTCTTGCCATACTTGCATGACCTGTCGCAGGACCAAGAGATCACTCTCATAATAATTGTGGAAGTAGGAAGGGGCTAGTTATTTATTCACCACCTAGTTTATGAGTATTGTTTACTTTTTTGAAAAACCATGAAATCTCAAGCGGTTAAGTCTCTGGGTTGTTGATTGGAGTATTGGGGTTCAAGCCCCAGTACTGCCAAGCTGCCACTGTTGGGCCCTTGAGCAAGGCCCTTAACCCTCACTGCTCCAGGGGTGCTGTATCATGGCTGACCCTGTGCTCTGGCCCCAACCATCAAAGATGGGATATGTGAAGAAAGAATTTCACTGTGCCGTAATGTACATGTGACAAAAATAAGGGATTCTATTCTTTTTTTGTCGTCAACTTAGGTTATTTGTTTGTGTATGGAGTTTAGTAAGGACCTCACAATTGCTATGTACATATAAACAAAACACAGAAATGAACTAGGGTTGTACTTTCTTTTTCACAGGACTGTACCTTGAATGTTTAACCCTGAATACAGATACAGAAATCGATATTTAGAGCACTAAACTGGTACAGATAATGGCAATATTTCTATTATGAACATTTTTATTATTATAAACTTGAAGCTAGATTACCGTTGTTGTCTGGTACCATGGAGACAGTGACACTGGTGTGAGGAAACAGGTTGAGTGTGTCGTGTGTATTGCCTTCCCGCTGAAACGTGTTTCCCTGGAAGTAAACACCGTGGATATCCACCTCTGTGCCCAAGCCAAGCATGTGCCATACGACATGGTCCCCCTCACACAAGTCGAGGGCAGGAAGGTTCCCGTACATGTAGCCGTTTACACCTGAGAGGGAACACACACACGTACACACTCATTGTAATGGATTAAAAGAACATGTACATATATATATATATATATATATATATATATATATATATATATATATATATATATATATATATATATATACATAATATTTAATATTTGATATATACAAACAGCCGAAGTGCTTACAGTGCATTTTGTTGCTCTCCTGAAATACTGGATCATCTGGGTCTGAATCATCACTACCAAACTTATCCATGTTCTTTTGAAGATACCAGCTTTTATTCTCATCGATCACGGTGAAGAGAAGAAAAAACTCTTTCTGCACCTCTGACCCTATTTGCTACACAACACACATACAAACACAAAAAGATGGGTTCACAATAATACAAGAATATCACCATCTGTGAGGCTTTATGCATTAATGAAGTTAAAAAAAAATGTCAGTTTTCTGGATAGCTTTGCAGAGAGGGTGAAGACTAACATGTGCTTCATCTGACACTTAGAGATCTCACAACTGAGATTTGTATTTTAAAGAGAGAGAGATAGAGAGCGCGATTTATATATTTATACTGCTACATCCCATTTACATTTTTCCAGGAGTTTTCACTTGCAGGCCTGAAGATTTGCTAACAGTAAATCTTTCTGTAAATCTCATTTGTTTTTAAACAATGCTCACTAGATGACTAGATGAACTGATGTAGGTGTGTTGTAAAAGTACCTGTCGTCCACTCTCATCCAGAACTCCTTTCTTGCACACCTGCAACGGTCCCACCAAACCAGAGTTGGTGTCATGGACAGGATCTGTAGCAGAGTAGTACAAGTATGACAGACAGGGTGGGTCACTGGGTGAAGGACCTTCTGTCACCCGCCATCGATATGTAAATGTGTGACCTGGTGCGACACTGGCACCTGCTTTCTGAGAACCTGAAAAGGACAAAGAAAAAGTAAGATGTCTCCACTCAACCCAAGAGGTCTGTGTAAACCAAAGGATGTGTTTGTCTTACCATCCTGATACATGGCTCCTTCGTAAACTTTATCATACGCCAGACCATGAGGTTGTAAGCTAAAGTTTTTCAATGCCATATTCCGAAAGGTTACCACAATGACATCTCCAGGTTCACCTCTAATCACTGGGCCTATGAATGACAGGAAAGATACAGGAAAAGTGTGTCATTTTTTAAAAATGACTAGTACCACATTAATCACATTTGACATTGTTAGATATCAGAATATGAACAATGACATGACTAATATGCACTTTCCGTGTAGTTATCGTAACTTTTTAATTTTTTGAAAATTGTATTCCTGTTCCTCACCAATTTTTTTTTTTTTTTTTATAAGTTCTCTTTTATTTCAGCACAACTGCTGATAAGGTTTAAGGCATGCCTAATCCAAGACAAACTGCTGCTCATAGAACAATACACAGCAGCTGAAATTGCTTGTAGGAGTGTATACATACACATACTCATAGTTTGTAGTATTGGTTCAATGGTTTAGGCTAATGATCAGAAGTCTGGGGGCTCAAACCTGAGCACCACCAAGTTGTCACTATTGGGGTCCTGGGATAACAATGATCTTAAGGTGCTGTATCCTACTCTCTGACTTTCTAACAAACTAGGATATGCAAATAAAAAAGTACAATATGATGTAATGTGGTGAATAAAGGTTTTGTATATAGATGGTCACATTAGTATATTAGTATAATATAAATGTGAGTGTATCATCATTGTCCGTAGCCTGGAACGTCTATTAAAAGTATTATAAAGGTAGTGGATTGTTCTTAGAACAGAAGTCCCTGGTAGTATGTGTGGTTCTGATAGCAGTGGATCAGATACTTGATTCTCAGTGTTACTGCTGGGTTGAGAAACAATTGAGCAACCAGACATCTCCAGCACTATGGGCAAAAATGTACAATAGCTACACTTGTGATACACTCTGCATAATAGCTACCCTTGTGAAACATTTAGTCACAGCATATACACTTCTACTGTAGAAAACAATGTCTCAGTTTACCCAGAAATCCAAGATGGTGTTCTGAGCCATGTTGCTCATGCTTGGTGGTAAATGTGTCATCACTGTAAGCAACATATTTGGCTTTCCAGTACTTCCCTCCAAGCCTGCCAGCCTCTTTACCGAAGAATTCTGCAGCAAAACTACAGTGGGAGAAACAGAAACCATACACACATACAGACATATTTAAAAGTGCGTTATGACATTGTTTACAGACTGTATGGTTGTTTATGTACATGCAGAATCAAACCAGATCACCACCACAATAACCATGTGCAAGTATAATCACCTTCCCTCCTTGTCCAGTGGTTCACCTGTGAATTTATTAATCCCAGAAGGGCTGTAATCCCAAATCACTTCCTCAGCAGCAATGTAGAAATGTCTTTCATGGCCGGGAGGTACTGTGGGTGCAGCATTACCCTTCTCACACACAGACACCTCGTAGAAGCCCTGCATACCTGCTGCTCATCAGCAGTGGGGGGGGAAATGGAGGACGTGGTATAAGGCAGAATTCTGATTTACATATGAAGTCAAAATACATAATCCACTTACACGCACCAACACACACAGATAAAGGCAGATGGACCAGGTGCATTCATGAGTTCTATTTTTGTTTCAAGTCTGTAATGCTCTACTGAATTCATGCTATTTTACTTTCAAATACCATTGCAATGTCGGATCCATTGGTTTAACCAAAAATAAAACCCCACTATACTAAAGATATAATTAAATATGAATATTCAGATGGAATAAATAATGTGTGCATCAGAAGTGGGACCCCATGCAACACACAAAGAAGCCTTCATTCATTCATGAGCAGAAGGTACAGTATAGGAGAATGTTGTGTTATGTTGTGGGTGATATTATGGGTTTACAATGTTTGAACCATGGCCAGGTTTAGATCAGTATATAGATACAAATATATCGGGCATTAAATGATAATGATAAAGATAGCTGCATTGCTTTATACTAAATTGACAACTTTCATATATATTATTTTTACAAAATTAATAAAAAAAATTAATAACTGATGTTTTATTTTCTCTACCCAGTGGCTTTTATTTGTTATAAAAACAGAAAAAAATACCTTTCATGTGATCATTAACTTGGCAGCTTAACAGCCACTTTCCTATTGTCATGGGAACCATTTTTGCAGTAACAAAAGTGGCAGGAAATAGGCTGAGCACATCGGTACGGTGGCCCCGGTCAAGCAGGGTGTGACCGTGGAAGTAAGCAGAATGAATATCTACTTCATTTCCAATTCCAAAGAGGTGCCATGAAACAGTGTTTCCAATGCACACATTCAGTGTCGGCAAGTTACCAAAAACATAACCGTTGATTGCTGGGAAAAGAGAAAGAAAACATTCAGAAAAGTGACACACATGAATTTTATTATTCATAGAGGACTTCCCACTGAAACTGAAACTACGGATATAAAACTTCCTTTGTATTACTTTGGAACTGAAAGGCACAGAATGATTAAAAGAAATGTCTTGTTTGTACTTATTTAACCCCTAAATTAGATGCTGATCTCAACAACAATCACAGTCACAAACAAAGAAAACACGAATGCTGAACTGCTTACAGTGCGTCCTAAATTAGACGCTGATCTCAACAACAATCACAGTCACAAACAAAGAAAACACGAATGCTGAACTGCTTACAGTGCATGAGGTTAGACTCCTGAAATTCTTCATCTCCTTTATGATTAGCAGCATCAGGGCTGAACCTGCGAATGTTGTCATCAAGATACCAACTTAAATTTTCATCTACCACGCTGAACATCAAGAAGAACTCCTGATCCACATCAGAGCGCTGTACTCCAGAGCTGTCTAGAACTCCTGAGAGCAGAAGATGTATGATGCACGTTAAAGCAATGTTTGTGTTGTATGATACATATGCATTTGCAGAAGTGTGTCCCGAAGCGTACCCTTATTGCAGGTTAACAGAACCCCTATAAGTCCTGATGCAATGTCTCTAGGTGCTTCTACATGGGAGTGGTAGATCCAGGTGAGGCAGCTGGAGTCAGATTTGGTAGGGGCGAACTCTTCTGTCACCTTCCAAGAGTATGTGTAGTTTTCACCAGGAGCCACAGCATCATCTTTCTTAAAGCGACCAGATGTACCGTCCGGGTAAAGTGCACCTGGTAAACAGTACATATTGTTCTCAACCAACACAGACATTTCTACAAATTAGTAGAACTCTGGAAGAGTAAACTCACATAATATTTTTGGCAAGAAAAAGATCATTAGCTAACTAGCTAGACAGTATTACAGTGTGTTTAAATAATACTCTGACTAGGTAAAAAAAATGAAGAAAATGCCTCCTTAATTCCCACTCAGAAAATCAGAAAGGTTACCTCCAGTTTGTGTTTATAAATGAACCTGGCTGCTCACAGCGTCAAATAGCAAAATCCTTCTAAATATATGTACAGTATATATTATACAATTGGAGGTAAATATCAATTGCATCACTACCATTAGCTGACTGGATTGATGCTAGCAAACAACAACAATGTTTTCCCAACTTTGTAGCTCAAATACACTTCCAAGTTGGACACAGCATTCTCTACCCAGATACATACAGTATCTACACAACCTGAAAAGAATCAGCAACATGAGTTTTAAGTCCTCAAAAACTTAGTCTTATGGACAGAGAAAATAGAAAAGGGAAACCACATCTAGTAGATTTCTTAAAAATACTAGATTTTCATAAAAATACTAACACAGTGAAGACAGAGCTTGAGGATGATAAAATAAAATAATCTGACCTGGTTTAAAATAGCGGAATACTACATAATATAAAAATAAAATTTGCCGTTCCGATTGTTTACATTAGAGTATTACATCCAGAGACATACCTACAAAAAAGACCTATGTATGGGATTTATTTATTCATTCATTCATTCATCTTCTACCGCTTAACCGAACTACCTCGGGTCACGGGGAGCCTGTGCCTATCTCAGGCGTCATCGGGCATCAAGGCAGGATTCACCCTGGACGGAGTGCCAACCCATCGCAGGGCACACACACACACTCATTCACTCACGCAATCACACACTAGGGACAATTTTTCCAGAGATGCCAATCAACCTACCATGCATGTCTTTGGACTGGGGGAGGAAACCGGAGTACCCGGAGGAAACCCCCGAGGCACGGGGAGAACATGCAAACTCCACACACACAAGGTGGAGGCGGGAATCGAACCCCGACCCTGGAGGTGTGAGGCGAACGTGCTAACCACTAAGCCACCGTGCCCCCCCCGGGATTTATTTATATTTATTTATATTTACATTTATTTACTCCTATTTATATAGGACTTTTGTACCATTTCAGCGCAGTTCATAGTGTAGTAAATTAAAAAACTTACACAAAAAATAAAATAGGTTAAAATGCACATATAATTAAAGTTCATGATTAATGATTAAATTAAGTTTCTACAAATCAACAATTTCATATTTCCTATTTTTTTATTGTGGGCTGGCTTATACAAAAAAAAAAAAACATAAAAAAAACAGGGATGTTCTGGAAAAATATGCTTGCATTAATCCGATAGATATTTAACTTTAAGTTTTTTTCTTTAGTATATTTTCCTCACATATCCTGTAAACCAAGCTCATAGTCATGGAGTCTTGGGTGTATTTGTAGAGTGTCTTTCCTGTGAAAACATTTAGCAGAGCTCAATTTGACTAGAGAACAAACTTTACCAGTTGGCTATCCTATTTCAGTTGTGCAAGATGGCCTTAAGCTTCTCAACTGTATCTATCTCTACTTTTTGTTCTCCCTGATATGCAATAAACTAGGTCTGAAAACCATGGTACTTAGAAATGGTACTACGAAATAACGTGGGTGTTGTAGCACACTGTCAGTGTTGAGATCTTAATGTAAGATGCATATTTCTTTAGTCTTGATTGCTTTGAGATTTTCCCATGTGCTATGTTTTTACCATCTGAGTTTTCTGACTCACTGAGTTAGTTTTCAATGATTTAAGACTAAACTGGAGGTTCCCTGAAAGATGGATTGTCATGTATTCTAAATATTTTACAGATAATTTCCTGCCAGACTGAACTTTGGCACCACTTCCAACAAGATTGCCTGGTCATAGAGGTCAAGGTGAAACGCTGAGATACGTGCTGACTAGCTACGTCTATGCCAGTAAATTCTGTTATTTCTCAATGTTTCACAATATGGGCAAGCAGGTCCACAAAAAAAAAACTACACACCTGGATAATGAGGAAACATACACCACAATGAATGAAGACAATGACTAAAAATAGGAGAAAAAGTAAAACTTAATGTAACTTATGTTGCCAGAACAAATTGTACACCTTGGCGTATATTCTATAAGTTTATAAAACTAAAACTTTACCTAAGATAATTATTTCAATAATTTTATATATTGATAAATATAATATATTTAATTAATATATAAAATATATATATAATATATTTTATATATATATATATAATTCTTGAAATAATTATCTTAGGTAAAGTATATATATATATATATATATATATATATATATATATATATATATATATATATATATATATGGCCTTATATATATATATATATATATATATATATATATATATATATATATATATATATATATATATATATATATATATATATATATATATATATAAGGCCATAGCAAGTGTCTGACACCACATTTATCCTGATCAAACTAATCAGTGAACCCTTGTGCCCTATGGCTAGACTTGGGTTCATTCTTTAGGAGTCCAGTGCCATGGAGAGAACATAGGTTTCAAACATAAGATTCAACATAGGATAAAATTGAACAGTCAGAGGATTTGCACTGACTTTATTCTCCTGGCACAGGTGGATCTGAAACTGGGCTCACAGAATAAATATCTAATTAAATGTTCTGCACACTGTAACATTTTATCCCTTTAACTTCTCACCCATCTATTTTTGCACAACATGCAGAGTCAACAGGACTCTGAACAGTCTTAAAGTTTAAACAGTAATCATTAGTGGGATTGAACTGTCTCTCATTGTCTTTATTAAATAGCATATTGTAGTCACAAAGCTCAGTGGGCAAAGTTTCCTCTGAGAAACTAAAGATTGCACCAGCTATAGTGTAAAGATTCACATTACACATGAATCTAAATTAAGACCAATGTTGCAATGGATGTCTGAAGAGTTGCATTTGAATTTAGACTGCACAAAACCTGCCTAACAAACGTGAAGTTACTTGAATACCTACTGTTTAAAAGACATTTTCTGGCATCGTTGGCAGAAAAAAGATCCAGGCCAAAATGAATAGCAAAAAACCACACCCTGGGATTTGATGAGTATTAAGAAATGTCATCATTATAAATTATTTACAGTAAATTTGTCATGCCTTTCCAAAAAACAAAAAAATCAATAGATATAGTCAGAGGCCTAAAGAGCTTATGCAATTAGCTCTGAAACAGAAAACAAAATCAATACTAAAACATCTTTACTAAAAGCATAAAATGCTGGACATGACTGATCCAGATCTTTGTGTGTGTTGCCTCTCATTCTGACACATTTTCTCAGTCCAGGTCATTCCCGGAAACCAACAGAGAGTTCATTAGTTCATTAGGTTATTATAGGAGTTTCTGGATGCTGTGGCACAACTGTAGGATTCTGGTTTGTACATGAGTCTTAAAAGATAATGCAGATAAGTGATAATGATGACAAGTGTTAAGAAAGTAACACTGCAGTGTAAGCAGATTGAGGTGAGTTTTGCATGATATATGTACTTTGTCAAGTGCAGGAAATTCTCTAGATCTCATTAAAAATGAAAGATTCACTAGGCAATACAACAAC
The DNA here is from genome assembly GCF_030014155.1 of Tachysurus vachellii. Taxonomy (NCBI): domain Eukaryota; kingdom Metazoa; phylum Chordata; class Actinopteri; order Siluriformes; family Bagridae; genus Tachysurus; species Tachysurus vachellii. The sequence continues at coordinate 3,990,172 of NC_083484.1, forward strand.
AGATTGTATACATATTATTGAAATATGCTTGTCTGCAATCCCTTGAAAATGTACTAAAGGACAAACAAGACGTGACAATTTCTTATAAAGGTCGTTTTCAAAAGGTTTTTGTCTTTATGTCTTGTATCTTAGTCACCAAAAACAAAATGTCGCACTTGTTACAATACTTGTGAATGTGTGTTTCACAGAACCCTCCTAAAATCAACAACAGAGACCTACCTTCAGAGTCCTTCTCATAGAAGACTCCATGAGGATGGACTGAATAACGTCGAGACGCAAAGTTTTTCACGTGTACCACAATGTCATCACCCACTTCAGCACGGATCACGGGTCCAAGGAATCCCAACCATTCTGGCTTATGGACCTCAGTAGAGAAAGTGTCACTTGTGTACTGTTTATAGACAGCTTTTTTGTACACACTACCAATCCGGGTCAGACCCCTTTTCAGAAATATGGAGGCGTCCCTTTTTGAAATGAGAGGAGAAACAAAAAAGGGAGAAAGAGTAGTCATAAGTATCATAGATTTCATTGCAGATGAAAATATTTTTAGGGCAAGTCAGCTTATAACATTCATGGTTATAAAACATTATACATGGTTATTATACATAAAGCTGCTAGCATACGAGATGCTTTTTACAGAATGTTTTTTTCCAAATAAGTTATAAATTAAATTCTGTGTTACATCAGATGATGCAAAAGTAAAATAATTTTATGAAATGTCATGGCAATAAAATATCAGTATATAAGTCTATGCACATAATACATGCACTGGTTGTGTTTTATTAGAAGCCAAAGTCATCAAATGGCAAAAATCAGTTGAGTGTATAAAAATTTTGAAATGTAACAATAGTGATTTTACTGCAGGATTTTGAAGCAATCGAATAAATGATTCTGATGAAACTGGTAAATAAATAATAACAGTGAAGTGCAAGAAACCATTACAGATCATCAACAATACTAGAGACTTAACAATCGCAACATGGCAAAAATAAATGATGATGCTGGTCAATAATAGAGATTCCTGAGTAATAACATAAGGTATTTTAAAATAGCTTAATGGTTTTTTCCTGTTTAACATAAACCAGAAGCTGCACTGAACTTGAAGCTCAACTGTGAAAAGGGATTACAATGTGCAAATGGATTCTACTGGCTGTAGCCAAAAGGTCCTGGCACCTCATAATCCACCCCTCACTGTTTTAACAGTTTATCACATCCCTTTCCAGAGTCAGCTAAACAAAAGTCTGTCATGTGAGCTCTGAATTTGCAAAAGATAACTTGGGTTAAGTCCAAGTGTCTGTTAATATGAGAATCTGACACCACACTGATAGTGCTCTGGTCTTTTTCAAATGTAAAGGTCTAACTTAAAGTGCCATTAGCATTTGAAATGGTCTCAGACATTCGAAATTGTAAATCCTTGCTCTATTCTAATACTAACATTCACAAAAGACTGTAACAAAACATAATTTGGTTTCAGATGTAAATGACTACAGTCTGGTGGGAAAGGGTTAAGGATTGTATATAAAGGTGGGATAGGGTTAAAGGTGGGATAGGGCTAAGGACTGTATATAACAAAGCCACACAGCTCATTCACTGATTTGTATTCACGTGTTTTTTTCATTCACTGATTTGTATTCACGTGTTAATAAAACTGGTTGCACCAAAGCTAAACAGATCGGTGGGTGGGACTATTTTACAGTCTGGAATTTAACATTTTTTTACATTTTTTTTTTTAGAAATGATCACTACATGAAATAAGGAATTAAGCCCTGAAAGCGGTTCTATTTTGGGAAAAAAAAATCTAAAAGTTCCTGTTCCTGTTTCTTGAAGTTAATAATGACCATAAATAGTCATATGTCTTGAAGACTTTACCATTGTGGAAAGCTTGATGTTTTCTGTGCAAAGACATTTATTAACATTTATAGAAGGACTCTTCTGTGTCAGATCAAACACACATGCGCCTTAAGTCACATTAAGTAGAATGAGGGCACATCCTGCCATCTGATAAGAATCAAAAACATGCAGCAAGTCAGAATTCAGTTAAAACGGAACAAGTTGTTTCATTATGAACAAGTTGTTTCACCAGTTCTCATAAACTAGACATAAACTAAAAAAGTCAGTGAATTTAATCTTAGTAATCTGGGAGCATGAACTGAGAAGATTCTGCTTTTTTCATCCTGTTTCTTCTGCTTAGCATACTTCTGCACATCTGGCTCACTTTCTGGATCTTGAGAGGATAATCTAATGCTGATTTGTACTGAAGATACTTTCACCACAACACGAAAAACTGGGTGGTTTCCCATTCCAGGTCTGCCTCCTCTCAAAATGTCACCTCATTTGAAATGTAAATACATCCGCTTATCTGTAAATTTGCTTCCTGAGAATATCAGTTATATAAAGCGACATGAAAATATAGTTTAATGGAAAATGAACAGGGGGTTTGAGGCAGTGCCAGACATAGGAGCTCATGGATGCATCCGATCGATCACACTCACAGACGTTGTTGTTGTTTTTACTACTTTTCTTACCCCGATAACAAAAAAAACATATATTGAATTCCACAAGTCAAAACACTTTTATTTACACCAAACATTATGTAAGCCAGTTGAGATGTTCAAATCTATGAAATCAAATGGCGTCTACTAAACACAAAACAATTGAACTTACGGGTCTTGATCAATTTTCTGGCCATTGATAAGATTCTGTCCACTCGCTGCGTAATTCCAGTCCACCTCGCGAATCCCGAGATAGTATGTCCTCGTAAGACATCGGCACGAACCCAGAACGGTCAGAAACGTCAGAAAAAAACTCACGATTCTTCCATTCATTGTAGGAACAGTCGCAGATGAGACGAGTGCTCAGTTTTAGCTCGTGTTTTCCCCGAGTATGAAGAGACGCGAATGAGAAGAGCAGAAACACGCGTTCGCTGTCCCAGGACTGTGTGTGTGTGAGAGTGCGTGTGTGTGTGTGTGTGTATGAGAGAGAGAGAGAGAGAGAGAGAGAGAGAGAGAGAGGACGAGCTTGTGTCGAAAGTGAAAGTAACGTCTCGTCACTGTGCCCTGCCCTGACGCTCTGTTTTTCTCTCTTGAGAAGAAGAACGAAAAAGTGATAATCCGCACGAGGATAACGGTTATGTGGCTGGGCGCTCCCTTAGAGACAGGGTGAGGAGCTCGGTCACCCGGGAGGAGCTCAGAGTAGAGCCGCTGCTCCTCCACATCGAGAGGAGTCAGCTAAGGTGGCTTGGGCATCTGTTCCGGATGCCTCCTGGACGCCTCCCTGGGGATGTGTTCCGGGCATGTCCAACCGGGAGGAGGCCCCGGGGAAGACCTAGGACACGCTGGAGGGACTATGTCTCTCGGCTGGCCTGGGAACGCCTCGGTATTCCCCCGGAAGAGCTGGAGGAAGTGTCTTGGGAGAGGGAAGTCTGGGCGTCCTTGCTTAGACTGCTGCCCCCGCGACCCGGCCCCGGATAAGCGGTAGAAAATGGATGGATGGATGGATGGATAACGGTTATTTTCGGTGTACCCGACAGAGTCAAGCTTTATGATGGCTTTCCGGTTACTTGTTTGCCTACGTTTGCCTCGTACAAACGTTCGAGGAAACGTCCTAGTTTCCTCTCTCAGTTCCAATACATGCGTTTCAGGCTGATTTAGCATTTAGTCCCTGGGATAGAATTCAGGTTCAGGGATCTTTCCTATTAGTTACTGAATTTATCAGTATAGTTCCTGAAAAATATGCTTCAACCTAAATAAGTGACTAAAAAGCTCAGTGTCTAATTTGAGCAAAAGTTACAATCATATGGACAGTAAGCAATAAGGTATTTTACACATATGGTATAAACATATAAAGTAATAATGTTATATATTTATATTTCAGTGAATTTGTCCACTCATTCCTACATATATCTATGATATGATATAAATGTTTGACTATTTCAGGAAGTAAGAACCACTAAGAGAAGTTGCATGTTTTACTTGATTAATCCACTTCCTTGAAACTACTTGATAAATACATATTGATCTTAAAAAAATACAATATATTTGAGTCAACTGCAGGATAGCTACAGGAATTTTGTTTCCTATCTTCAGCTAAAGAGGTTCTAACTGATAAGCTGTTAGTGATTTGCTCAACATGAGAATGACTAATTTGCCAGATATCCTGTACAAGAATAGACTTAAAAAAAAAAGCTAATAGCAATGCATGTTTCTAGAACAGCCCTGACAAAGCTCTGTTTAGGAATGTTGATTCAATCCATCCTATTGTTTATCTTTGTTTACATCATACAGACCAAACTAGGACACGTGGCCTGTCTCAGTCATTGGTTGAATCTTTGTAAGTACTGATTGAACAACAAAAAAAGAAAAAAAAAGGAAACGAAAAAGAAATACTTTGGCAATACTTAAAACACCCCTGAAGTAATTAGTCACTCTTAAGAGCCACAGAAATACGGTTTAATCCGCATAACATCTCTAATGTAACAGCTAGTTAGAGCTCATGCACAAAAAGCCCTTGTTGAGCTATGAGCTGAAACTGAACAGTGTCTCACACACAAACGTTCAGAGCAACTGCTCTGTAATTCCACACCGGTCTCTCAAAACCAGGCCAGAGCTACATAACCAGTACTCTGTCTGGAGTGAACTGTATGTGCATAATCAGAGGCATTGTTCTAAACAGGAATTTGTTCTTTATAATGTCTTATAAAATATCCTAACTGAAGTTTAATCTTAAAAATAAAGGTGCATTCTTTGGAGCAAAGCCAAAATAAAGAAAAATAAAAATAGATAGATAGATAAATATATATTCTGTATATTTGTAGATATAATATATAATATATAACACTGTGTATATAATGTCTATAGCACCTTGTATATCTTGTATATCCATACCTGAATATCCATAACATATTCATCTGTATATTATCCTGTTCATACTGTAAATACTGTACTCATACTATAAATACTGTACATCTTGCACTTTCTGCTTATTGCAATTCTGGTGAGAAATCAAAATGTATTTTGTTGGCTTGTACTTGTAGATGTGTAATAAAGTTTAATCTAATCTAAAGATAGATAGATAGATAGATAGATAGATAGACAGACAGACAGACAGACAGACAGACAGACAGACAGACAGATAGATAGATAGATTTTTTATTATAATTCTTTACTCAACCCATTCTCATTTTTGCAAAAATGAACTAATTCGTTTAACTAATTAAACTTAATAATTAATGATAATAACAAGGTTAACACAACTAATTCATTACATAATATGTTAAAGATGTGAATGCTTTTCTTATCTCTGTCTTTGTCTACTGTAGGTGCATGTCTGAACATATTTAGAAGGGATTCATTCTGTTTTTTGCTCCTCAAACAGACTGAATATGAGTATTAAATTTTTTCCTGCATTGACCCAGTTGCTACATTATTAGCCAAAATACTGCACTCACCTTTCCTAACAACTCATAAGGCATTAAGTCCTGAAGCATGTTCAAATATCTCATTATCCTGGATACCTAAATGCAACATGCAAATCTGGTAATAAAACCAGCAACACGAGTCTTTTATGACAGATGGTCATTCAGGCTTTTGTTCCTCAGACATCCATGTGTACAGAAAAAGTAAAGAAGAGGGCTAAAGTACACTGAGATCTGCTGAATCTGCCCTTTACTTTACATCACCTTTGACACACCTATGTAAGATTATAGAAGTACATCTAACAGTAACTGTTTAACGCTGTTACATTCAAGGACGTATTTGTACTGTTATCCGGTGTTGGAATTGTGTTTTTGCTTTTGTGCTTTTTTTCCCGTTTCTTTTTTTTGACTCCCCCTACTTACTATTTAACAGGTAACTGATTGATTGTCCAGCTGTGCCGGCTTACCACGCATGAGTGAGGCTGTACAGTATAAAGCCAAGAAGACTGGGCCAGAGAAAGAGAAGGAAAAAATGCTTGTGTTGGAGGCCTGCTCAGGTCGTCATGATAGCTGTTATCATGCTTGTCGAATATGCTTTTTTTATGTTAGCAGTTACCTTCATCTGATTGTTCTGTTTTTGTGCTTTTGCTGATGGTATGGTAGTAGCACAGCGTTACTACCTTAAGATGAATTTGCTACCTTAAGTATCGCTTATTTTTTTTTTTTTTTTTTTTTTATTTGTTTGGAGGTTGTAGGTAGGTGGGTGACATTTTTGTTTACTTTTCTCTTGTTTTGTGGTTAGAAAGGGAGTTAGGGAAGTTTATTTATTTTTCTTTTTTCTCTCTGTTTATTTGGAGGTTTTACTTTCTTAGGCAGCCTGCCTTGTTTTGTTATTCTTGGTCTTGCCCCCTCCTGAAGTCCTAAAATACCACATACATATAGTGTGTTTTCTTCACTTTGTCCATTGGTGTATGTGTATTCATAAACATTTTACCTGTTATAACTGGAGAAAGAAAGAGATGAGAAAAACACGTGTGCACTTCACCAAGTTCCCCAGGGAGTTTTCCCATTAAAATCTCTTGAGAAGCGATATTCAGTTTCCAAATAGAGGTCCCACGCAGTGACAATACAAAATCGCATTTTTGTTAAACAATCACAACAACATTAGATCAAATTAAATAAATATGGAAATCACTGCCAGAGTAATTAAGAAAAAGAAACACAGATAAACAAATGTGCAACAACTTTTGTGGGTGCCACATATGCAACAATATACTGTATGTGTTCAGCATTAAAATATCTGTTTTTCAGTCAGTAAAGCATGTAGCAACCAGAGATTGTTTATTTTTAACATGAGAAAGGTTTAACGTTATGCAGATATTGAACAACTTGGTGCAGTGCCTACCCTCTCTAGGTGCACTTCCAACTCTAGACAGAATGCCTCAATACCAACTGAGTGTTGCTCATTTTCCTGGCCGTGTATACACTTTACATACTTCAGCATATACTGTACCCTCTTCTACCCTTACTATTATATGCTTTGTAATTGACTTCTTAATAGCAACTTTAAGATGCCCCTGGCCCCCATCTACTGTAGATTTCACCTTTAATGTACACATCACTGGTTCACCATCACTAATTAAAAGACAGTGCTAGGCTGTGGTCTCTGCTCCAGAGAAGTCAGTCAGAATCTGTCACAATCAACATATTTTATTGTGAGTATGTTAATCATGTAAACATGATGGTGAATGTAATCTGAAATCTGAGTATCTTTACCCAAGCATCACACACCACACTCAGTCTTGTGGACAAGTAGAGCCACTGTCTGTTCCTGTTAATGTATTTCACTGGAGATAAGGGACGATTAGAGACAGTGAAGCTTATTGTTTTACGAAGCTCTCTCTGAACACAGTTTAATTGCTCCCAAATTGATCTTGTGTGGCTTGAACATCAATTTGGGCTACTGTTTTATAGCAAATAAAGCTGAGAAAGCTGATCCCTGTCTGTCAGGGATATTCTTGCTAGGGGATTATGACATGGACTAACGTACAGGTGGATATGGAGTGTAAGATTCTTAAAAAGGCATAATTGTCTAAAATCCTTAAAAGCCATTCAACTTCCAGCCTGGCACACACTGCATTACTGCTCTTGGACATTAAAAGACAATGTGTGCTAATCTCATTAAAGGGTGAGTAGAGACAAATCTAAGACTCATCACTGAAATAAGACGCTGGATTCCAGAGTCTAATTAATTTTATTGATCTTTATATCTAGCTATCTACTTAACTATCTATATACATATCTATCTCCCTACATATCTACATATGTGTCTATTTTTTTGTCAGTGTGGCAAACACTGTTTTCTTGCTATTTTTCTTTCTTTTTTGTCCTAAATTTAGAGCCCTTTTGAGCAAGCCATCGGGTTGATGGCAAGTCCCTTTATATGAAAAAGAAACCTTGAGAGGAACCAGGCTCAAAAGGGAACCCATCCTTCAATTCGGATCTGAGGCAGAGTTGAAAGCTACAAAAGTATTTCCAGATTTTGTTATTTTTTATAAATTTTGATATTTTCATGCTGCAGTCAGAGTCTTAGTGAGAATAAATCTATTTAATAAAGGTAAACTGTACAAGAAGGCAGCAAAAGACAAAACAATTGGGAAAAAAAAACAATAAATATGTCATAAAAACATAAAAAATATTTTATAAATACTGATGTTTTCATGTCACAGTCTGTACAGGTCACATTCTGTTATTTCCTGTTTCCACAAAAGGAGCAACTCCAGCTTTTCAGCCCTCTGCCTCCAGAGAAGAAGCAACTCCAGCTCTTTAGCCCTCTTCCTCCACAGAAGGAGCAGCTCCAGTTCTTTAGCCCTCTTCCTCCACAGAAGGAGCAGCTCCAGTTCTTTAGCCCTCTGCCGCCACAGAAGGGGCAGCTCCAGCTCTTTAGCCCTCTGCATCCACAGAAGGGGCAGCTCCAGCTCTTTAGCCCTCTGCCTCCACAGATGGAGCAGCTCCAGCTCTACAGCCCTCTGCCTCCACAGAAGAAGCAGCTCCAGCTCTTTAGCCCTCTTCCTCCACAGAAGGAGCAGCTCCAGTTCTTTAGCCCTCTTCCTCCACAGAAGGGGCAGCTCCAGCTCTTTAGCCCTCTGCCTCCACAGATGGAGCAGCTCCAGCTCTTTAGCCCTCTTCCTCCACAGAAGGAGCAGCTCCAGCTCTTCAGCCCTCTTCCTCCACAGAAGGAGAAACAATATTCTGCAGGCTTCTGATTCCACAGAAAAAAAGTCTAGAAAAGCAGCTTGGTTTTGGAGCGCTTGTATGGTACTTTTTTCTGTGAGCAAGACGTGCAACAAGGCTCCTATTGATGGGAATGCTCTGCAAAGCCAAGAAATAAAATTTGATTAAACATTAAAATACACAAGAACAGAAAATACTAAGCAGTTGCTTAGACAATAATTTTCCTGTAATTGTAATTGTTCATCATATAATTACACAATCCTGTTGTCAGTTAAATATTGACTTAAATATAATCAAGTAGAATCATTGTAATCTAAAGGAATAGGGAAAGAATTTGTCAAATTATGTTTTAACACATTAAATGTTTATTATATTCTTGCCAGCTCACCTGCGTAGACCTCGAGCCGCTCTTCAACCAGCGGTTCTTCAGCAGTTGCTTGAACGATGGTCGAGACTTAGGCTTTTGTGCCAGACACCGTAATATAAACTTCTGGCAGTCTGTGTGTGAGATAGAAGATGACAGTGAGATGGAATAAATAGTTATGTGTAAAGTCATTATGCTATGCAAAAGACCTTATTTTACAGGTCTAAATGTGATGTTTCTGCACTTTCTTACCTTTAGACAAGTCAGGAGGAAAGTGCAGCTGTCCAGCAATAATTTCCTCCGTTGTCTCAAAGGGCCATTTCCCACAGAGCATCCGATAAAGGAGGATGCCCAGTGTCCAGATGGTGGTAGGACGGCCCATGTACTGTTTTTCTCGGCACCACTCTGGTGGGAAGTACAGTTTGGTGCCTGAAGGTACAAGATCGAGCAACAAACATCAGCACCGTCTCAAAAGTGACTCTCCACTGCATTTTCTTTCATTATATCACATCTATTATGGACTTACCTGGGCAGTAGGTATAGGGCGTTTCCTTCAGCAGGTCCCCAGCTCCAAAATCAATGAGCTTCACCTGAAGCGTCTCTGTGTTGATGAGGATGTTCTCTGGTTTGATGTCATTGTGGAACACTCCTCTGGCACAGCAATGACAAGCTGCCTTTTTTGTAATGATACATCAACTGATGCTAAACTAGGGCACATCATCAGTGATGTTCCTGATCTCATTGGGTGTTTTGGGTCTTTCGAAACATCAGACAACCTCCTTCAGGTGACCCAACTGAGGTTGATCAAGCCTCAAGCCTAGCTTGTGCCCTAGCAGCATTTGTCCACGGATCTGCTCTTTTGATCCAGAGCCACCTCGAAGCCTTCTCTGCAGCCTCTGTGTTATTACAGATAGCCCTTCTTCTTCTCTCACCCGTGATGCCGAGTGCAGTGTAGGCCCTGTAGAGGGACTGCCCTGCAAAGCCTCTGCACCCCACCTCCACAGGTAAGCACCTTGCCTTCCAGCCTTGGTCATGACAGTCGTTGACTAGTCCTTTATATTTCACCCTCTTCCGCTCAAAAGCTTCCTCCATTCGTTCCTCCCATGGCACAGTGAGCTCCAACATGACCAGGGTCTTTGTTGCCTCAGATACCAAGACAATGTCAGGTCTCAAGGTGGTATTGACGACATGCTGAGGGAACTTAAGTTTTCTACACAAGTCCACTTTCAGCTGCCAATCCTGTGCAGTGTTCAGAAGCCCTGATGTTACCCTGGCAGATCTTTGTGGTTTCTCTCCAGCCCTGATTAAGCTGATGGTTTGCTTGGGGTGCTTTGACTCCAGCAGTTGTTGATAGTAGCCTGGATGCTCTCTGCAATTGTTTTGAGCACCTGGTCATGCCTCCAGCGATACCGGCCTTCCCCCAAAGCTCTTGGGCAGCAGCACAAGATATGCTCAATAGTTCCCTTTCTCTGGCACAAGAAACATCCTGGTGTATGGACCAGACCCCAGGTGTACAGGTTGGATTGGCTAGGGAGGATGTCATAGACTGCCTGCACCAGGAACTTGATGCGGTGTGGCTCTGCCCGCCAAAGGTCAGCCCAGGTGATGTTCCTCTCCACAGCTTGTTCCCATCTAGTCCAGGCACCCTGACGTACCATTCAGACTGCTTTGCTGGACCTTTCCTCCTCCACCGCAGCCCTCACCTCACCTGAACCACCTGGACCATGATGTCCCTCGCCAGGAGTTCAGGCAGCTTACCTCCGTGGAGTTCACAAAAGTCCAGGAGGTCCATGCAGGGGTTTGGTTTTTCTAATATAAGCACCAGGTTGTTCTGGACCACAAACCATTCCAGCAGCTCCAGGATTTTCGGGCAACGGACTGGCTGGGAGACCATCTTCATCAGTCCGACCTCAGTGGGAATGGGAGTGGTCTCTCCAGGCTAAAATTAGAAGAGACACAGTTACCATGGGTTTGGAGTCAATACATTTGGATAAAAGAGATTTTAAGGCTTCAAGCACTTACTATATTATATAATTATACTACAAGGTATAATACTTGTCATATTACTTGGAACTTGGAACTGTCATGGAACTTGGAAAAAAAAAGTTTTAGATTCCTAAAATCTTATATACACACACTGTGTATGTCCATATTACCTCGGTGCCATCCGAAAGACGAACCCCTGCATATACTGCACCTTCACCTCCTTCACCCAGCAGCTTTCCTATTGAATAGGGGAGACCGGGTATGGTTGTAACACTTTTTTCTTCAGCACCTAAAACTACCTTTTTTTTTTAGGCTACACGTCTGAAACTTTTAGGCAAAGTACCCACATTTGTCTACTACAAATGGCAACAATTTTAATTTATTCAACTATGTCACAGACTTTGTGAGATGATGACAAATACAAGGTGGTCCTTTGTTTCAACCTATCCCACTACTGGGGTAGGTTGTAACACATACTGGGGTAAGTTGTAACAGGTAGACAAAATGCACAAAAACTAAGGGTACTCCAAGTGATAAGCCACAACAACAGTTTTATTTTAAATGAATGGCTGCAACAATAAAATATGTGTGAATATGGGGAGTGTATGAGCATATTGTGTGTTTTTGTGCATGCACACGTGTATGTTTGTGTGTGCATGTCTGTACGTGCACATTCATATGGGTGTGTGTGTGTGTGTGTGTGAGTGAGAGCAAATTAACATAAACATATTTACCCCCACTCCACAGAATGAACAAATGAAATGCATTCTTTATCAGTCACAATGGTGACAAGAACAAACAAATTAAATGCATTGTTAATCAGAGTCACAATGGTGACAAATAAAATTGGTCAGGCCTGGAGTGCATGCCTGGTGGGCCCAAAAGCTACATAAAACACACTTGACCCACACTTCTTTGGATCTTGAATTTCTGAATGGTTCCATGCAGACGACACAGAAATCTTCCTCTTCTGAAGAGGAGTTATCAGCCTTCACCATTTTTTTTACCTTCTTGTTTTTGCTTTCCTCACTCCCCAAGATTTTTTTTCTGATGTTTTTCCCTTTTCAACGCTCCTCCTCTTCCAATGCCAGCTTCACTGGTGTATCAGTGAGGATTTCCGAGCACCTCTTCTTCCTACCCCTACCTGTCTCTTTCCTTGGGCCTGCTTTTGGAAATGGCCTAATGAGTGATGGACTGAACGACTGACCTAGGTGAGCTGGAGAGGAGCCGGGCGGCAGGTAATTAGGAGAGGAGCCGGGCGGCAGGTGAGCTGGAGAGGAGTTCTGTTGAAGAGCCCCAGATGGATCAGGACGATCTGTGACTTGAGAAGGCGCAAAGTCACAGTCCTGAAAAACTTTACAATTGTATGGCCCCATGCCTGTACACTGGAAGCCGGCCTGTATGTTTTTCTGTGTTGCGGCTGTAGGCAGGGCGATCCTCACAATTCCTGGAATGTCGTAAATACTCATAGTTTTACCTGGATTTCCACTCATCCAGTCATCGCTCGCCGAATTCTCCATCCTTTTAAACGGACCAAACACACTACGATCAAGTGGTTGGAGTTTATGGCTGCAGTGTGGTGGGAACGTAAGTAGTACAATTCCATGGCCTTCGCAAAAATCCACAGCTCTCACAGAGATGTGGGAAGAGTGCTTATCAAGCAGGAACAACACCTTTCTTTCTTTCCTACACGAGGAAGGTCCCTCGATCCCTGGTCTTTCAGTTCTTTATATTTCTGTCAATATCTGTTCAAGGTTACATGACAGATTCCATGGGATTTTGCCACTGCCCTAACAGACTTTCCTTTCCTAACTTCCTCTGCTGCTCTTTTTAAAAGACTGGCATCGACTCCACGATCTGTTTTTCTAACCCAAGTTCTAGGCATTCTGTAAAATGATTAAAATCACAAAAATGTGCTTAGTTGTATATAAGGGGATGGTTGTAACACTTTTAAAACACGTGTTACAACCTACCTACCCCACCACTGTCACCCATTGTTTAGCTAGCTGTATTAGCATGGTGCTTTGAAATTGGCAGGAGGTTGATACACGATTCTTTACTAGAGAAACTACAGTTTGACATGATATAACTCATACAACATTATCTACAACGGTAGAAGTACTAAACAAAATATTATCTTGTTATTTTTTTTACTTTCTTACCTCAGAATTCGATTTTCTGCTGTAGCTTCAGGAGAGATAGCATAGCAACACAGACTGGAAAACCTCCATGTGGGATCGATAAGGAAGCCTGATGAGACTGAAACTGTCACATGACTCCTTTCTTATCCCTGATTCGTGGAATTGGTAGTGTTACAACTCTCCCCGTGTTACAACTATACCCGGTCTCCCCTACGAGTTAAATCAACAATGGAAAACACGCTAAAATAGTTATTACATCCATGTAAGTAAATAATGTACAGTACTTTATGGGTTGCAATGTCAGTTACAACCACTAGATGGCAATCAATAACAAGGAATCCGTGAATTTTAGCTCGCATGCGCACACATTAACGTGGTCTGTGCAAAGAAAAACTTACATTGATGTAAAACAAAGAATTTCAATATTTAATAAATATTTGACAAATTACTTGACAGATATAATTACTAGTATATTATTTTGCTACAAATAATACATTAAAGTTGACACAGCAGTGCAAGTAAAAGAAGTAAACCTGTGCATGAAAGAAAACCTATACATCAGATACAGTGTTAAATAGTATAGTATTATACAGGGCTCTCAAGTTTTGAAGACAAGCAAGCGTGACATCTCATACAAAGTATTTGTTCAACTTCCATTTATTAATTTGTGTGTGTGTGTTTGTGTGTGTGTGTGTGTGTGTGTGTGTGAGAGAGAGAGAGAGAGAGAGAGAGAGAGAGAGAGATTATGACTGCTGTTGTTTATTGTAAGTGTTTCTTGCCTTTTTGGACTCCTTTATCATTTGTAATGTTGCTCCCATATAAAACAGTTCGGCTCAAGCCCAGACATTTTATTGTCATGATCATGGGCGTAAATCCCGGGGCGGACGGAGGAGACATGTCCCCCATCCGAGGATTGTCGCCCCCAAAAAATTATTTAAAAAATATCGCACTCTCTACTGTGATAAACATATGTATGTATACCTAAATAATTGTGTAAGTAGAAAAAAAATGCATTTATAAACAGTTGAGTTCCCCCCCTCCCCTTCCTCACAGTGGTTTGACCCACTGCCTGCTTTCCCAGTTCATCTCACCTACTCTGCACACACGAGTCAGGTGTGTGTCTGCGGATCAGTTAATGTTGAACTCCATTAAGTCGGGATTTTATTCATTTTAAATAAAGCGATTCTCTTTAATGTAGTTGATGCAGACTCATTCATAAATTAGTTGCGGCAAAAATGCTGATTACCGATGTCATTTTCCATGAATCTGCTATATTAGCGATTAAAATATTACTTATCTAGTTAACGTTAGCTTGTTTACAATAGCTTGTAGCATAGTGCACTGTAACTAACACGCCAAAGCCTTTTGTTGTTTTTATACATAGAGCAGTTAGTGTAAATTGATTATTTAATTAATGATTTTGGTACAAAACATTACTTATTTTATATATATTTTTCACAATAACAGTCATGTTTATATTTTATTGTATGTTGAAGGCTTAACTGTAAACAACACAAACAATTCAATAAGTAGTTTTGAAGAAAAATCTGCTTTGTCATTGACCCTGAGAAAAACTTTCTCAGTGGTCTCCATGCTACAATAATAATGATAAAAGCAAAGTTTTTCACTGTGGGGACATATCTTTATACAGTAAGTACAATTTGACTGTATTATTTGTGTCCCCCTTCAAAAATATCTCATATGAAATTTTATATTTATTGCCCCCCCCCTACTGTTTAATGAAATTTATGCCCATGGTCATGATTGAGGACAATGTCCCATCCAGAGACAAGCTGTTTCGTGTTGAGGTTTTGTTCAAACCGACCATCGAAAATACCCTCTCTAATGAATATGTTTTTTTTTCTCCATTGGTTGTTGCGTTAAATCTTACCCAGATAGGGTAAATCTTACCCAGATAGGCCTCTCACAATGGTTCATCATACTCATCTACACAGAGGTCTACATGATGCAGTGCAGGCACAAGTTAAAAACTGCGACAAATTTGTCAATAATTTAGAATTTGAGAGTTTTTTTTTTACTCCTGCAAAAGTTCTCCTTGTGATTCTGATTTTTCTTTTTTTATTCTGGAGCGTGAGATCATTAGATCATTAGGGGATTATTACATGGACTAACATACAGGTGGATATGGAGTGTAAGATTGTTTAAAAGGCATAATTGTCCAAAATCCTTAAAAGTCATGCAGCTTCCAGCCTGGCACACACTGCATTACTGCTCTTGGACATTAAAAGACAATGTGTGCTAATCTCATTAAAGGGTGAGTAGAGACAAATCTAAGACTCATCACTGAAATAAAACGCTGGATTCCAGAGTTTGTTTAATTTTTGATTGATCTTTATATCTAGCTATCTACTTAACTATCTATATACATATCTATCTCCTTACATATCTACATATGTGTCTATTTTTTTGTCAGTGTTTTCTTGTTATTTTTCTTTCTTTTTTGTCCTAAATTTAGAGCCCTTTTGAGCAAGCCATCGGGTGACTGTTGCAAGTCCCTTTATATGAAAAAGAAAACTTGAGAGGAACCAGGCTCAAAAGGGAACCCATCCTTCAATTCGGGTCTGAGGCAGAGTTGAAAGCTACAAAAGTATTTCCAGATTTTGTTGTTTTTATAAATTTTGATATTTTCATGCTGCAGTTCTTAGTGAGAATAAATCTATTTAATAAAGGTAAACTGTACAAGAAGGCAGCAAAAGACTTAAAACAATTGGAAAAAAAAATGTCATAAAAACATAAAAAAAAAAAAAGATTTTATAAATACTGATGTTTTCATGCCACAGTCTGTGCAGGTCACATTCTGTTATCTCCTGTTTCCACAAAAGTAGCAGCTCCAGCTCTTCAGCCCTCTTCCTCCACAGAAGGAGAAACAATATTCTGCAGACTTCTGATTCCACAGAAAAAAAGTCTACAAAAGCGGTGTATCGACCAGACCCCAGGTGTACAGGTTGGATGGACTGGGGAGGAACGTCATAGACTGCCTGCACCAGGAACTTGATGCGGTGTGGCTCTGCCCGCCAAAGGTCAGCCCAGGTGATCTTCCTCTCCACAGCTTGTTCCCATCTAGTCCAGGCACCCTGACGTGCCATTCCTACTGCTTTGCTGGACCTTTCCTCCTCCACCGCAGCCCTCACCTCACCTGAACCACCTGGACCATGATGTCCCTCGCCAGGAGTTCAGGCAGCTTACCTCCTTGGAGTTCACAAAAGTCCAGGAGGTCCATGCAGGGGCTTGGTTTTTCTAATATAAGCACCAGGTTGTTCTGGACCACAAACCATTCCAGCAGCTCCAGGATTTTCGGGCAACGGACTGGCTGGGAGACCATCTTCATCAGTCTGACCTCAGTGGGAATGGGAGTGGTCTCTCCAGGCTAAAATTAGAAGAGACACAGTTACCATGGGTTTGGAGTCAATACATTTGGATAAAAGAGATTTTAAGGCTTCAAGCACTTGTTATTTGGACAGTATTGCTTCTCTTTTTCTCAGAATGTACTTACGATGGTTATCATTCCCAAGTAAGGGTCCACCTGGGAAACTTTTATGGCAACCTGTTGACATTCAAAAAACAATTAGAAAAAATGTTTACTACAAGGTATAATACTTGTCATGTTATGGAGGTCGGAGCAGATGCAAGTGCCAAGTTATTTGTTTATTTAATTAATTTAATTTAATTTAATTCAAATCATAATTTTAAAACTTGGCAAGCAAAAATACATTAATTAATTGAATCAAATAATCATACATTATTCCTATTAAGAATTATTTGTATGATTAACCAGCTTCACTTTGCATGGAACTTGGAAAAAAAAAGTTTTAGATTCCTAAAACCTTATATACACACACTGTGTATGTCCATATTACCTCGGTGCCATCCGACAGACGAACCCCTGCATATACTGCACCTTCACCTCCTTCACTCAGCAGCTTTCCTATTGAGTACCTTGACTTGATCTCCTCCATCAAGTACTCAAATCCTCTGTGCTCACCTGTGTTGTTAATAACAATTATACCATGAGTGACTTTTTCTTTCTGTGTTTATTTATAAGGCCTGTGTGTCTCTAAGCATTTACCTAATAGAGTTAATGTATTTTAATACTTAACAAGGCTTTCCTTCCGAAGAGCTTTAATACAATATAGAGGTTTGTGTAAGCATTTAACGTGTTATTAAACATGTACTGTATATAAATCTCTTTTGTTTGATATTTTATGTGGCTCTGGTCCGTTTTAAAATAGTTAAGCCTAAAGATCTCGGCATCAATTTTACTGTCTTATACTGTAA
This sequence comes from Tachysurus vachellii, assembly GCF_030014155.1. NCBI lineage: Eukaryota > Metazoa > Chordata > Actinopteri > Siluriformes > Bagridae > Tachysurus > Tachysurus vachellii. The sequence goes on from NC_083484.1 coordinate 4,007,606, forward strand.
GTTGCTCTGTACTCTTACTTACACTCTGCGCTCGGGCTGTCCATCTCCAGAACAATTGGCGTCTCCACGCGCTGTGCTTCAAATGTCATTCTCTTCGTTGGTATTAGAGAAAAGGACTTTCAAATAATAGTTTTTGTAAAAAGACGAAAAGCTTTTCAAGACGGAATGCAAACAGTCAGTCAGTGTGTTTTTTAAATGTGTTGTCAAGGTGATTCGAGCAATAACAGCAACTTAAATATAATCATGTACGTAGCCGCGTCAGTGTGTTGATTTAAATTCAGCGCATTTTATTCTGTCCGTGTAATGACATGATATCTTCATTATAAGATTCAATACACTGTAGTTTACAAGTCTCTTTATTTCAAGTCTCTTTGGTCATGTTGGATCAAAACACTTGCTGTGTCTCCTGTACACTGTTACATATCTGTGTATTGCGATGAGATGCTGGGAATCAGTAAAACACTTCAAATATAATGGACAAATTAGGAAAAATCTGTAAACTTAACCCCATTATTGTTTACCTTCAAAAGTAAATATCATCAACTTTTAGCTTCACTTTGTCACTTTGCTTAATTCAGTGGACTTTTTATGAATACTGTACAAACAACTATAACATTAATAATCAGTCCAAAAAGAGATTTGTAACTTACATAATATCACACTCCAGTAGCATGTGTGTGTTTGTGTGTGTAGTCAACCGTACACTTAACACACCTGAACTCCTACAATAATAGCCTGTTACTAATCATTTATGATGCTTAATGATCTAATTTTCAGTAATGATGTCAATTTTTCCTTTGTATACTTCTTTGTCTTTTAGAGACAGGTTGTAGTACAGTGCACGTTGCAGTGATTCACAACAATAATTCACAGTAAATTCTTACCAAAAAGTTTAAATAAACATGCACTTGCGTTTGATTGATATTATATATATATATATATATATATATATATATATATATATATATATAATAACTTTAGTTGACAAGGTGGAAAAATATTTTATGTTTAGCACAATTTTTAGGTTTCTCTCATACAGTTTTAGTACGGGGCTTAAAACCATAAACGCTATAGAGAACATAGGCTTTTAAATGTATTACAATGTGCTTTATAATGTGTTTTGAATTGGTCTGAAAAATAAAAGATTTGACCAAGAGGTTATTCATTTATTAGTTTATTCCTGACATGTGTTAAGAATTTGTTCAGGTGATGATTGATCAGGAATTTGTTTATCTATAAGACAGAGATCAGACAATCACAAAAAATTAATCTCTACATTAAAGGACTTCACAGGCTGTTTACAGTATATACAGGCATTCTTGCAGAAGCTTAGAGGAGAAAAGGGAAAATATAGAGTGTGAGAGTAAAACATCCACCTGGTTATCTCTCTCTCCTTCTCCCAGAGATAAAAGAAACAAAACAAAAACTTGAAATTTAGCAGTGGACACATGATAAAAGCAATATAAAATACTGTTCTGTGTCTAGCATTTTTAATCTAACAAGCAATACACATTTTACTGTCACAACAAGATCAGTGTGGCAGACAAAGAAGACAAATATGAATACAAAACAATAAATACAACATAAAAAAACAACAAAGATACATACAGAGATTTATACAATAAAAAGGGTCCACCTGGGAAACTTTTATGGCAATCTGTTGACATTCAAAAATCAATTTAAAAATGTTTTTACTGCAAGGTGTAATTCATATAATACTGGTCATGTTAAGGAGGTCGGCACAGATGCAAGTGCAGAGGTATTTATTTATTTAATTTCATGTCATTCATGTCAAAAATTAATACTTGGCAAGCAAAAAGACATTAATTCATTGAATAAAAAAAAGTTTAATATTTCTAAAATCTTATATACACTGTGTATATCCATATTACCTCAGTGCCATCTAACAGACGAACCCCTCCATATACTGCACCTGAAATGCTTCACAAAAGACTGTAGATAAGAAAAATCTTCATACTTCATAAAAATGAAGAAAACAATCCTTCCTTGACAACACTGGAACACTTCTATAGAAATTTAACAATAATTAAATACACCAAAAAAAGATTAAAAAAAATAAAGAAAAAAAAACTATTAAAAAAAGACTATACGAGTTAAATCAACAATGGAAAACAAGCTAAAATAGTTATTACATCCATCTAAGTAAATAATGTACAGTACTTTATGGGTTGCAATGTCAGTTACAACCACTAGATGGCAATCAATTACAAGGAATCAGTGAATTTTAGCTCGCATGCGCACACATTAACGTGGTCTGTGCAAAGAAAAACTTACATTGATGTAAAACAAAGAATTTCAATATTTAATAAATATTTGACAAATTACTTGACAGATATAATTACTAGTATATTATTTTGCTACAAATAATACATTAAAGTTGACACAGCAGTGCAAGTAAAAGAAGTAAACCTGTGCATGCAAGAAAACCTATACATCAGATACAGTGTTAAATAGTATAGTATTATACAGGGCTCTCAAGTTTTGAAGACAAGCAAGCGTGACATCTCATACAAAGTATTTGTTCAACTTCCATTTATTAATTTGTGTATGTGTGTTTGTGTGTGTGTGCGTGTGTGTGTGTGTGTGTGTGTGTGTGTGTGTGAGAGAGAGAGAGAGAGAGAGAGAGATAGAGAGAGATTATGACTGGTGTTGTTTATTGTAAGTGTTTGTTGCCTTTTTGGACTCCTTTATCATTTGTAATGTTGCTCCCATATAAAACAGTTCGGCTCAGTTAGGGTCATGATTGAGGACAATGTCCCGTCCAGAGACAAGCTGTTTCGTGTTGAGGTTTTGTTCAAACCGACCATCGAAAATACCCTCTCTAATGCAGGGCCGGCCCTGGCCAATTTGCTGCCCTAGGCAAGATTTCACCTGGTGCCCCTGGAATCACAGACAATTGTGTTCCGATCATTTTGTTCATAAACTTACACAGAAACAAACTGCACAGCTTTGTCCTGTTTTTCTTTATTTTGAAAATATTTTGGAAACACACACAAACTATATTAAAAAAACTATATTACGGAGACCTTGCTTTCCTTGCCTTTCTTACAGCAATAAAATATATATAATATATATATATATAAATAAAATACTTCTCAGGTAATAAAATATATACATATATATATATATTAATAAATATATATATTAATAAAAATAATAATTTGGGCGCACGGGCGCCCCTAGTGGTGGGCGGCGCCCTTAGCATTTGCCTATTCTGCCTATGCGCAGGGCCGGCCCTGCTCTAATGAATATGTTTTTTTTTTTCATTGATTGTTGCGTTAAATCTTACCCAGATAGTGCTATTTTCTGATTGGCTATTGTGTAGCCTCTTTTTTTTTTGATTGGCTGATAAGTGTCAGGCTCGACTAAGAACTTGAACCGCGTTTTATTCCTGCCCGGTTCCATAGACACAGCGGTGCGGACTGATACATTTTGGGCGCTGCGGCATTTTAAATATATGATAAATAGTCAAAAAGTTTTTCTGCGTGACAAATACGACGTGTGGCGGGAGAGCGTGAGAAAAGACCAAAATGCGTGACTGTCACTCTCAGTTTAAATAAAAACATCAGCACTTATTTGGCTTGATGACGTCACTGATGGAACTATGACTAAGCAGTTTGGCCTCTTCAAACCATCAGTAGCAAGTGAGACATAGACATTGTAGTGCGATTATCGGCAAGTTTACAGCGATTAATAGCTATTTTAAAACGAGTAGAAGTTTATCAGCAGTATTTAACATCACTTCTGAAGCTTTTATTAGTGTTTTGCCAGCGTTTTTTTTTTTTTTTACAGCATTGTACCAGCATATTACCACCATTTTACCAGAAGTTTCAAAGTAAACAACAGCATCCACAATGGTTGCAGTGTTTGTTGGTGATCTTCACCCAGAAGTATCAGATCTGATGCTTCTAAATAAATTCAATAATGCAGGACCAATTCAATCGGTCCACGTCTGCAAGGACAAGAAGACCGGCTCGCCGCTCGGCTACGCCTACGTCAACTTTTACCGTCGAGCCGACAGTAAAACAAAGCAGAAACTCTGTTCTCTACACTGTTTAATATCACACAATTAATATCACAATTACATGTGTAATTTACTGTAGTATTTTATAGTTTTATTATGTGGATATGGTCATTTTTTAAATGGTACAACAAGATATGAACATGTATTTTTATTAGATTAGATTAGATTGAACTTTATTGTCATTACACATGTACAAGTACAAGGCAACGAAATGCAGTTTGGCATCAAATCAGAAGTGCAATAATCATCAACTGCAAGATGTACAGTATTTACAGTATAATGAGTTATATGTAGAGTATAATAAACAGATACTATATTGTCTTGTTTTTTTATTATTGAAATTTATTTTTATTGAGATCAATGACTTAATTCTGTTCCTACAGCTGAGCGAGCTATAAAGATGTTCAACTTTGAACTTCTTATGGAGAGACCCATGAGGGTCATGTGGTCCCGCTGGGAACACACCGCGAAGATTATCGAAGGGTGTAACATCGTCATTAAGAACCTTGATCCGTCAATCAATGGGATACTCCTGAAAGGCCGCCAAGTGTAAGTCACGTGTAAATTAGTATGTTTTTACAAGCCAGGGTTCAAATATCAGGGTTTTTTACGTTCCACTTTAACTTACTGCTTAAGATTTATTGAACTCTTTACATTGTTGACACAATTTTGCTGCCGAAGACATAACTTCTAACAGCAGGGTTTAGATAAAGACTCTAAGAGCAGCAGAGTCTAAGAGCAGCTTCTCTGTTGTGTTACAGCACCGTTGAGTACTTTAAGTCTCGGGAGGAGCGCAAGGCTGAAGACCAAAACCAGGGCAACATCTTGTACATCAAGAACCTGGATGACAACATTGACAACGACTGCCTGTACATGATATTTGCACAATTTGGAACCATCAAAAGTGCAAAGGTGCAAAAGTGCAATAATCGCTCCATTTTATTCTCAATAATCTCTATCCACTTCGCCTTACTGAGTAAAAAGCTTTCTCTGTGCTGATTGTTCATCATGGTCTTGCCTCTTACAGGTGATGATGGAGAATGGGCATTCAAAGGGATTTGGCTTTGTCTGTTTTACATCATCCCAGGATGCCATGAAAGCCATGAACGAGATGAACCGAATGATGTGGGGCAAGAAGACAATCTACATTGGACTGGCTCAAAAGAAAGAGGAGCGCCAGGCTCTCCTACAGAGAATGTTCAGGAAGGAGTTCAGCAGTCCTGCTGTCAAGACGCCTTGCTCTGAAGAAATTGTCCAAATTGTCGAGACAGCTGCCCCAAAATACATTGCGGAGGCTGTGGAGACAGCTGCCCCAGTGGGCACTGTAGAAGGTGTGGTGATAACTGCCCCAGTGGACACTGTAGAAGGTGTGGCGACATCCACCCCAGTGGACACTATGGAAAAGGTTCCAGCTACACTTGAGGTACCGAACACATCTACATCTGTGGAATCTGTATAATGATAATATTCTACATGCTTAATATTACAATATAGTGTATGATAGATACAGATAGAGCGTGCACACACAAACACGCACACAAACATGCACACACACAGAGGGATTTTTTTATTTATTCATTTATTTATTTATTTTTTAATTAATTTCTGACTTCTGCATTTTTCTTTCAGGAAACCCTGAAAATGAAGCATAGAAACAGCAAAAAGGAGAAAGGGGAGAATAAGAAGAAGATGAAATGTCGCAGACAATTATTTTAAATATATTGTAAATATATTGTAAACATATTGTAAATATATTTTAAATATATTGTTGTTTGAATTTTTAATACATTTTAAGAATAATCTCTGTGTGTGTCTTTATCTCCAACTCAAGAGCATTGAAATCTAAACTTTTAATGATCTAATAAAAGATATAATCTAATAAAATAAATATACAAATATAATAAATTAACCAAAGCAAATTAACCCCATTGAGTGAAAACTTCATTCTGTTAACAAGATTTATTTGGCCGAGTTAGATAAAGAACGAAGGTCCAGCTGCTGCTGGGATTTTAGCGGCTCTTCTACATCCTTGCACATTTTCACTGCCATTGTTTGACTCATTTGGTGCCCGTGATCGCTGAGGCATCAGGGAATAATCTTCACATCATGTCTTACAAAAATTTAGCATTTTAGCATAAATTCTTCAGTAGACCACAAGCATGCTAGTTATCTCAAAAACCTGAATAATAATAATAATAATAATAATTATTATTATTATTATAATTCTAATATCTTTGCTCTGAATGTAGAGTCAGTGAAAGTTTTTGTGGTTTTTGTGGATTAATTGCAGCTCTGCCTGTTTCGTGTACAGATGGACAACGACATGTCATTATGAATTGGATTCATTATTGGCGTTGGAGCTTGTGCTTAATGTACTACATGATATCAATGGGTCATGTGACCAACAGGGACATGTGACCCACTGATAAAGTTTGATTTAAACCGGGCTCTCAGGTTTTGAAGACAGGCAAGCGTGACATCTCGAAGACTGAACTAAATCAAAGAGCATGCAGGTTTTTGGAACATAAACCTTACATGTTTACAAGTCTCAATTTAATCAGGAAATTATTCTATTTACTGTTCTTCATTTTGTCAAAGAAAAAAAAGCAATTTCACAACAAAATCATTCATGACTTCTTAAATGCTCAGTATACAATAAAAAAAATTGTAGGCTGGTTTTGTCATAATCGTGTCAAGTATAATCAAAATTGGATTCCTATTTGTCATGCAGTACACTTTCATTTCCATCTCATCTGTTGAGTTTTTTGTAATTCACATTCATCAGAACCACAGCAAGCTTCATCCACACACATGCTGAGGCACAGCAGAATGAATGAAACGCTGTCAGAAAAATGAAAGGAAAAAAAAAAGAAAAAAAAAACCCAGGAGAACGGTTCCTTTAAACAAATAATACAATGACAGTAATATCTGGATTATACAATGGCAAGGCAAGGCAAGGCAAGTTTATTTGTATAGCACACTTCATACACAGAGGTCATTCAAAGTGCTTTACATAGAAATTAGAAAACAATTTATAAGAGAGAGAAAAAAAAATATATGTAAAAATAAGAGACACGATAAAATCATAATAAAAACAAAGAACAATTAAAAAAATACATTTAAATTAGATTTTAATAAAAACAGTTTAAAATATGTTAAAAAGAATAAAACAGGAGTAAAAGTGATTTGGATAAAAAGTGCAGTCATTGTGAAACAGCACAGTGCTCATTTAGTAAATGCAGAGTTAAACAGATGTGTTCTTAATCTGAATGTGTTTTTAATCTGTTGAAGCACATCTGATCTCTTCTGGAAGCTGATTCCAGCTATAGGTGGCATAATAACTAAATGCTGACGCACCTTGTTTTGAGTGAACCCTTGGTATCTCTAACTGACCTGATCCTAATGATCTGAGTCGTCTGCTTGGTTTATATTCAGTTAGCATATCTGTAATGTATTTCGGTCCTAAGCCATGAAGTGATTTATAAACGAGTAACAATACTTGATGAGAATTTAGCACTTCACATATCTGCTCACAAATAATAAGGGGTATTAAATTTTATATAGATAAAAAGTTAATTGTAAGCTTAAAAGTCTTGTAAAAAACAATTAGGTAATTTGTATGAAACAAAGTCAGTGGAAAGACTTCACATGCGTTTAGGGTGCGTCTCAATCAGCTGCCTAGTTCAGCAGTCAGGACACTGATCAGGGAGTCACTCATTTTAAGAGCATTTGTCTCTCATTCTCTCAACTGCACAATCCTTCCAGTTCACTTTAAAATGGGCTCGCTAAGAAAACCCCACAATGTACCACAAAAACTGGTTCATATTCATGATTACAGAGTTCTCTTACTTGCAATGACAATGGGAAATTATATTTTTGAAGCCTCACACTCAAACAAAATGGTGGATGAGCTCTGAACTTCATGTAAAATTGTTGAAGCTCTATTGTGATTTATTTCATCATCAATTTGTAACTTACTAGTTCTCTATATGGTTTGTTTGAGTCTAATGACTTCTAAGTGTTAATTGATTGATTTTACATCTACTAGTTAGCTGACATTCCTGCTTGAAGTGCCATGACAGAAATGTGTGAGTTTAAGCTAACAAGTTTATATGAGAGATTAAACCTAATATTTGATGTTTTATTATTTTTTTTACAAATGAAAATGAGAAAATATATACCATACCATAAATATATAGTCCTTACCAATGCTACAACCTGTGTTCTAAACACAGAAATAAACATCTTTTAAAAGATTTCAACTATTGCAAATTTTGACTTTTGCAGGTAAAGTGATCAATTCTTCTCAGAACACTTGAAAGAAATTATCAAGAAGAGAAAAAGTTGAGAAAACTTTTCATTATTTATTGTAATTATTTACATGATCATTTCAGTGAGCATCTCCACCCTGATAGCTGTTATTGATTCTATTTCTACTGACACAAATTGAACATAATTGCTTTAGTCCAGTGGACTCACCATTATCAACGTTTCAATGTCTTTTGAATAAGACAACAGGATCTTTGATGCCATGCAACACGTGAAGAAGAAAGGATTCTCTCTGCTATTCATTCTCAATTTTCCCACAAACTGATATAAACACATTTCTCATTGTGCCGATTCTGGATTTCTGGAAACTCTGCGTTTTTTGCTGTTAGCACTTTATAGATCTGACAAAGCGTTTCATTTGCTCGGTGTGCTGTTAAGAAGTCCTGCAATGAACTCAGGTTAGAGCCTTTTAAAGGCAGAAGTAAAAATGCCTTCCTGCACATTCCAGAGTTTATCAGGTTCAATCTGTCTTTCGGCCTCCACTCAAAGACACGAACAAGCTGTGAATGATCCATGCACCTTTTATCACTTCTTAAATTTGTACAAGATAAAGTAACAATAACTGACGCTTTTTAGTTTAGGTATAGGGTTTAGGTTAGTCCTTACTTCATTCATGAATAATGGAATCAAATCATTCCTGTTGGTTAGAAATCTTATGAATTGTGTATGAGGTTGGAGTTACTATTTTCCAACATGTAAGCTTAGATCAAAGAATGTCCTGGAGAGCTGTTATGAACCAAAATGTATTATAGATGTTGACATGGTGGACCAGAGATGTGAGGTGCGTAACTCCTTCATCCTGACAGCTGCACTTTATGTCTAACTTCTGAATATTAATGCCATTTCTGTATACGGTTTGTGTGAGTCTGAGTTTGCTTGAGTGTTTCAATAGCTAACTGACGATCCTGCTTCAAGTACTGTACCATAACGGAAATACAGTATGTGTGATTAAGCCTACAAATTTCTATGGGATATAATACATTAATATTTGATATGTTTTTACAGTTGTTACAGATGAGGACCGACGAGGAAATTAGAACACCACCAAAAAATAAGTCACTTGAGGAACTATAATGACTCTGGAACACTACACATACCTGTAGGGATTCATTCTAGCGAGTCCTAATAGTGCCTCACTGGTGTACATGATACTGATCCACCACATAGGGAGCCAACTGCGATGTTTCCAGTGAAGTCTTGCCTCTATTATCTAGTTGTGTGAGATCTGAGCCATGTTTCTGTTTTCTGTGTACCTTCCCTGTGTTGTTGACCTTTTGTGATTCTCTCTTTTGACAATTGATTGTTTTGGATTATCTCTGGCCAGGTCTGACATTTTGGATGAAAACATTTGACTGCATTGAACTATAGTTCTATAACCAATTCATCTCAGTATTTCTCAGATTTTTGCAGAGAGACAGAAATTGATCCAAATGTTAACAAGACTGTGTGTTACAGGCCTCGGTCAGAAAGGCGGATTACTAGTCCTGTTAAGAGGAGAAAAAAAAAGGGATGAGAGAAACAAGTGTGCTCTGCACCAAGTTCCCCACTGGGTATTTATTAAACAGGGTTCGTAATAATAAAGTTATAAACAACAAAGCTTTCCTTTTTCCACTCATTAATTACCATCTCAGCTTTTACATTTCTTACAAAGCATTTAATTTAATCCAGAATTAAATCGATGGTAAAGTTCATCACAGTACATTACAGTTCTTAACATGCAGGGAATGCTAATGATATCATTTTAATAGTTACACACTTTAAATTAACTCATTTCTTGTCATTCTGTGGGACTGATTACACTAAATTACTTAAATGACAATAGCTAGATGTACAGCCTTGCTAAGTGAGAGCATTAACACTGGAACCTAAGTAAACAATGTCCTAAGCATGAAAATGCATAAACATCAAACATCAAGAGACATTAGCCGACAGAATTACAGTAGAATATATAACTTCAGCAGCAAATGGAGCCATGCTAACATGCAATAAAACTCACGTGGTTCAATTGTCCCTTAAAAAAAAATAAAAATAAAAAATATATATAATTTCTGATTAAGTTGCGCTTGTTACTGCATCACAGTCTAAATACCACATACACAGTGTGTTTTCTTCACTTTGTCTGTTGGTGTATGTGTATTCATAAACATTTAACTTGTTATAACAGGAGAAAGAAAGGGATGGGAGAAACACATGCGCACTTCACCGAGCTCCCCTGTAGATATAATTAGCGCATGCGCAGTATCGCTCATTTACATGGGATCTCCAAAAATCCCCCGAGAAGCGATATTCAGTTTCCAAATACAAGTCCCACGAAGTGACAATACCAAATCTTATTTTTGTCAAAATATAACAATCACAACAACATTAGATAAAATAAAAAAATAAATATGGAAATCACTGCCAGAGTAATTAAGAAAAAGAAACACAGATAAACAAATGTGCAACAACTTTTGTGGGTGCCACATATGCAACAATACACTGTATGTGTTCAGCATTAAAATATAGGTTTTTCAGTCAGTAAAGCATGTAGCAAGCAGAGATTGTTTATTTTTAAGATGAGAAAGGGTGACTACCCTCTCTAGGCACACGTCCCACTCTAGACAGAAGGCTGATACCTGGAGGACTTGGTATTGGTGACTAGATTACCTGGTTAATCTATCCAACATAGTGCAGGAATTTAGGTGCTGTCTTTGTATCATTCACTGCAACCTAATTATTTATCACTTTTACAAATATACTAATGAAATAAATAGACAGGTTTCCACTCTTGCCTGAGGAAAGTTTATATAATCCAAGCTAATGATGTTTTTGCTTCCTCTCTCCATTACACATGTTAAAAATGCAGCCCAACCCGATTTAGCAGCTGTAACTAGATGCAGATTCAGATGAATACTTCCAACTGTCTGCTTGGCTGATCTGCACTTTATTTTTGGATATTTTTTGGCTTCTTCCATGGAAGGCAATTTTGTTTTACCTAGAAGTTTTCTTGGTTAAAGTTTTTATAAGCTTCTCACATACAGCCTCAATGCCAACTGAGTGTTGCTCATTTTCCGGGCCGTGTGCTCTTTACATACTTCAGCATATACCCTCTTCTACCCTTACTATTATATGCTTTGTAATCGACTTCTTAATATCAACTTTAAGATGCCCCTGGCCTCCATCTACTGTAGATTTCACCTTTAATGTACACATCACTGGTTCACCATCACTAATTAAAAGACAGTGTTAGGCTGTGGTCTCTGCTCCAGAGGCAGCTTAATTTTGAAAAGGGCTAATTGGTCTCAGTGGTATTGCTAGTAAAACTTTGCTATCAGTATTAACTTAGACTCCTATTTAAGTTACTGTCATTGTCCCTTGAAGTTTAAACTTTTCCCTTGTTTAAAAACTTAAGGGAATAGCTTTAATTCTGAAGGTTACAAAGTGCTAATACTGGAGACGCCTTCCAGAAAGGGTAAATAAACTCCTCCTTAGAAAAAAAACATATGACGCATTTTATTTATTTATTTATTTATTTATTTAATATGTGGGGCATCCATCATACCAAGAATTGAATAAAACCTTTTAATTTTCTGAAAAAATATTTTTTTAGAGAAAATTCAAAATTTTCCATGTTTTCTTTATATATTATTACTTTAGCACAGAAGATGAACCCCGTGATCTCTGTTGTCTAATGTGTTTTATGTCTTAGTGATTTTAGTATCTTAAGCTACTTTTGTCCACTAGATCACTGACTACAAGGGTGGAGGCATCATGAAATTGAGGCCACAGGTAACTTTGAACTGTGGCAATTCCGAAAATTAAAGAAGCCCTTCAGAATAATGTTTCAGCCACTAGCTTGTTAAAAAGAGCCTTCCTTATGGGTGTTGTTATCAGATTGGTGGTTCCAGTGGCCTCTTGTCCTCCACAGGAGCTGTTCATCCCACTGCAATTTCTCACTGTCAGAGTTTCTGCACTGGTGAACTTCTCTCCTCTACTTCAATTCGAGAGCAGGAATGAACCTTACTGCCCTTTAAAATGCTCAGCAAGAGAATAATAGGGTTCAGTAATGGAGCGTAAGTGTCTTAACACACACATGCTCCACAAAATGGTGTCAAATCCAAGCCCTGGTATAATGACAACCAAGTCAAGTCAGAATCTGTTACAGATTTTATTGTACTCACGTTGTATTGTACGTAATTTTTTGATAACATCACAGAGCAGAATCATGTAAACATGATGGTGAATGTAGTCTGAAATCCGAGTATCTTTATCCAAGCAACACACACCACACTCAGTCTTGTGGACAAGTAGAGCCACTCTCTGTTCCTGTTAATGTATTTCACTGGAGATAAGGGACGATTAGAGACAGTGAAGCTCATTGCTTTATGAAGCTCTCTGAACACAGTTTAATTGCTCCCACATGCACAGTTAGCGCCTAATTGCTTAGCACTGCTTAGCCTCCATCCTGTTCTGGATTAAAGACGGAGCTGCTATTTTTCTCCTTAGTGTTTAGGATTCAGGCCCAACACCCCCCTGTATGTACAGTACTTATACATGGATAGGTCATTATATATATATTTGTTTGTTTAAGTCTACAGTTTAGGATGCATTTGGTGGAAAAAAATCAGACCAACATTGTACTTTATTCCCAACATATGTACAAAATGTATAAGTGAAATCTAAATACAAAACAAAACAATTTTTGTCATTGTTTAGTTTAACAGTGTTAAAAAATAGCAGTTATCAAAATTGCTAATGATAAAATGATTCAAGTTTAATTCACGTTCTTGTAGCTGGAGAGTTTATGGCTCTGTGGGTGAGCAGGCAGGAGGTTTGTCCTTTACAGTGTTAGCTCATTAACGTCTGTGTGATGGACTGTGCAACCTTGAAGAGGCTCAAAAACATCAGAGCTGAGAGCAGCGGATTAATCACCATGGCTCCTCTGTCATCTGGGTGACAAAAAAGTGAAAAGCAGGAAGCTTTAAGAACTGTGAGCAGGTCAACTTTATTCACTACTACTACGCAACGGAATCCTGGCTTTCATTGTGACACTCCTTGAAGCGAGGAAAACACAGAGGAAAGCAGAGAAGCAGGGATCAGGTCAAACAATACGTTTTTCGTTATTCCTCTTTAAGCAGGAGGCAAAATCAATGTGCAAAGTAAGACATCTCAACAGAAAACTTGGTCTGGAGTGGAGCTGCAGGCTTGGTCAGTATGGGAGTAGTGCGGAAAAAGGTGGAGGGTAGCGAGGCTGGCCCCAGGAGTGACACTTTGCATCTTACACTATGGGCTATGATCTAGTGAATTTTAGAATATCCCTGTAGCAGACAAAAAGTGACATCCAATCATCTGAATTTTGAACTTTTTCAACTGCAGGCATTTAGATAAAATTTTACTATTTGCTATAAAACAGTAGCCCAATTTGATCTCTCAACTCACATGACATCCTCTAAAGCGTGGCTCCTCTGCAGATGCTCTGCAGATCTCCATTCACAGATAAAGGGTTTTTCCTCAGAAGACTTGTGCTACATTTTGAATGTCAGTCCCTATGTTTAACTCCTCTGTGCTGAATGTCAGCCAGCATTTGTTTCTGAAACTAAGAAGGAAACCACAGCACTGAATTTTAACTCTGAAAGAGTCTCACTATCTGTGGCCTGAGGAAAAATTCATTCTATCTTTAAACGCCAACTATTTCCTCAACTTCACTTTTATATTATTATATCATATTATATTGATATATCACATTTAGTTACATGGAGCATTAAAGCGTTTTCTTGCTACATCTGGTGATAATTTTTAATGGAAATTAACTATATATAAATATTCACTTTTGTGGCAGATGAATGAATAACGCAGTAGAGTGCTTTCTCATGTTTTTTTATCCATGTATAGTCTGTCTGGCAAAGTTGCCCACTGTTGCATAATGTTAGACTCCTTCTGAGAGGTCGAGAGACACTTGGGAGAGTGTAGCAATGCCAGATACGGCAAAGGAAAGCCGGCACAGGTCTACAGTACATGATGCAGTGCAGGCACAAGATAAAAACAGCATGGCTCAAATGTGTCAATAAATGTATAATTTTGAGAAGGTTTTTATTTACTCATGCTAGTCTCATTAAATGGTGAGTAGAAATAAATCTACAAAGGTTTGGATCTTGATGGTTTGGAAGAACCTTAGAGAAGAGCCACTGCCCCTCGAGCCAGTTGAGGTGGATCAGGCAGCTTCTGTCGATGCCCAGTTGTCAGCTCATGCTAGAGCTTTTATAAAACACATCTCACATGGATGAAGATTGAAACCCCTAGGGAAGACCCAGGACACAATAGAGAGGTTATATTTTACGCTATACAATTACAGTTTCAGAATGTCTGGGCATTTCCCACAAAGAAATTGGAATTTTTGACCAGGGATGAACATATCTTGGCTGACCTTCTAAGCCTGTAGAAGTGGTAAAAATGATTACATCCAACTCCTGGAACCCCTCTGGTCCCTCTTACATGATAAATGAAGTCCCTGATTTCCCCCCTGCTGAATGTAGTTATGTTGCCTTAACAAACAGCAATAAATAAGATCTTTGCTATGCATGTACAAACGTCAAGTGCTGTTTTGACTCTGACCTTACTTCGGTCCAAAGGTTGGTCCTTTAATAATACGTAACCCACTGTTAATTATGTCAAAACCATGTCTCGTTTTTTAAAGTGTTGATTTTCTGAAATTCAGGTTGCACACTGGGTAGTTTGAGGAGGAAAAAAAATTAGGATGCAGTTGTCATTCAAATCGTTATCACTCTCAGTATTATATGTGCACAGTGTGGCATGGTTTAATAAAATACAGCACCTACACTCAATGTACACTCAAGCTGACCTTCACAGCGACATCCATTAATGTGAAATTGAGTCACAGAACAAGTATGATTTAATAAAAAAAAAAATAAAAATTTAAATCTACCTTCAACACAGCCCAGATGAATACATGGCTTTATTCTTAACAATGTTCTCAACTGAAGCAGAATGCATCAAGCAGAATGCTCATGTGTTCAGAAGTGTTTCCTGGAATGAGCTGGGCTGCAGATTTGAACCTGCACTTAACTCCACTGGGGAAAAGTAGCTGAGGGTGCCAAAACTTTCTATTATTTGGCACAACATACCAATTTATTAAGTATCCCGCAGAGATTTTACAACCACTAGTAAAGTAGTAGTAAAGCAGCTGCAGAAACCAGTAGAGGAGTAGAGCAGGAAAGGTTTGTAGTGGATGGTGAGACCAGTCATGGGTCAGTGCACTGTGTCCCGGTGGACTCTGCAAGAGGGAGCAACAGTCAGCAATGTGTTGACCTGGAATTGTTGAAGCGCTCCACCTCTCTGCCCTGTTGCCAACATTTTATATGCTGTTCTTCTGAGAGTCTGAGTTGATTTGGTTGGTAACTTGAGACCACAGACAGTGTGGGAGTGATGGATAACAAGCTAATAAAGATCCCAGCTCACCTGTGAAAAGATGAGAGCAGATGAGCAGTAGCTTTGATCGCAGATACACAGATACTTCCATGTAGCACACATATACGAGGCTGTTGTAGAAATATAAACAGCATAATACTTATTGTGCATGTGCAAATGTGACTATAGGACACACTAGACTGCTTATACGAAGTGACAAGAATACTATTCTGTTATTCTATTACTGAGCCGTTAAAAGAATAGTACATTTGAAAGACAGCTTTAAAAACTTATTATATGTTTTTCTGGACATAGATTTTCTGTAGCACTTTTCCTACAGAGAACCTTCACCCAGCTTGAAACCTATCCCAGGGGACTCAAGGCACAATGGTTACTGTTTAATGGCCCTTTTAGAAAAAAATGCATTTGTTATTTGTTATACTTATGAAGTAAGCAGGAAAGCATTTGTTATTTAACCAGCAGGCTAGATTAATTATACAAATGAACTGTGACTGTCCACAATTGGCTAATCGTTTGCTTTTTTTTAAATAATAAATTTCATTATTTGACCTTTATTTCGGCAATAATAGGCTCAAGATATTGCCAACATCTCATTAAGCACCCAGCCGTGCATAATATGCATATGGATAAATACAGAACCACATGTTCTGTCATATTACTTGTTTTCTTAAGCTGTTATTCAGTTTGTGTATTGCACCTAGAATCTTTATTTTCATATAATTAGTGTAGATGAATTTGTAAAAAGAGTTGACATGGAACTGAGGATTTTCTGCAAATAAGATCAGTAAGAACTTTACAGCAAAGCTGACTGTTATTTGACTGTTATTTGTAAAGTGTATTATTTTAATGCAGAAGTCCCCGTTAAGAAGGTTATGTATGTAATGGTATGTGTAGATGAATATTTGTTTGGTTGTGTAAAAAATAATTAACATTAAGAGATGTCAAAAAGAGTTAAAATATAGTGGAGCAAAAAAAAAAAAAAAAACAACAACAATAAAAAAAGCAGATGTGGACAAATTATTAATTTGAAAGTCATTAATTAACCACCAGGTAAATAAAAGAACTACATTTATGATTTGCTTCAACAAAACATACCACTACAGTTA
Organism: Tachysurus vachellii; assembly: GCF_030014155.1. Lineage (NCBI taxonomy): Eukaryota > Metazoa > Chordata > Actinopteri > Siluriformes > Bagridae > Tachysurus > Tachysurus vachellii. The sequence goes on from NC_083484.1 coordinate 4,024,511, forward strand.
CATAACCCCAAAGTACAACAAGCTAGTTAAAAGTATTAATTCTGTCCAAAACAATCAACTGTATCTGGTATAATTCCTGAAATACTTTGCAGATAGTTCCTGGATTCTCGTACTGAATTGAATGCGGAAGGAACTGAATAGAATTCAGTAGGTACTTAATCGAATGGAGTAGGTACTTAAGAGAATTAAGTGAGAAATGAATCAAATGCATTTGATACTTAATCAAATGCAGTAGGTACTGAATCAAATGCAGCAGGTACTGACTCAAATGCAGTAGGTACTGAATCAAATGCAGTAGATAGTGCTTAAGTTAGAAAATTAAGACACACATTCAATTCCAGACTACTAATGTGCAACACTTGAGGCAGTCATGTAAAATTGAGGAGTCCCTCTTGCCAGCTTGTTGTTTTCTCTGCACTCGCTATTACAAAAAAAAAAAGAAAAGAATGAGAGACAGATGACCAACAAGGCCAGCAAATCTGGTCCACTGGGAATGATGCATCAAAAAGTGTTATTGTTAGTTAAATAGAATAAATGTTCACACATCTCTGCTGTTGCATTCAGAATTCAATATTTGCTTGAGGGTCTAATGCATTTTTCATAAGAAAAGCAGCCTTTTCATTTTTAGATTCAAACAATTCAAGTTTGAAACTCATATAATACTATAAAAAAACAGCCAAAGGCAAATACATCATTAGATGCTAAGGCAATCTTTTGTGGATTTAATGCTCTTGTCCATGCTAACATTGCATAAGGTCGGTGTTAATGAAAAAAAAAAAAACAGCCAAAGGCAAATACATCATTAGATGCTAAGGCAATCTTTTGTGGGTTTAATGCTCTTGTCCATGCTAACATTGCATAAGGTCGGTGTTAATGAGACAATAATAACTGACAGATAGTTACAGATTCTCTTTGTCCTCCTGATGGCACTGTGGGAGTTTAAATTATAGATGAAAAAGGACAGCCACTAAAATTACGGTGTGCCATATTTACACTTTTCAAAACTTGTTGCTTGGTCACTGAGATTATTAAAGATGATTTCAGAAATCATATACAGAAGTTATTGTTAGTGATAATAATAGTAAAAGTCTGTAGCCTCTGCCTCTGCCTAGTAATATTTAATTCATTAACCATTCACAACCAAAAGTTATGAAGCAGACCAGACAAAATAAAAAACAAACAAACCATAATTTACTCCTTGCTGACAAAACAAGTCTTCTTTTGCTATGTAGCTATTCAGTGCATTGTAGCGTCTTGGAGAAAACATGTAGCCATCTCATAGGACAAATCTATGTTATAACCTTTTACTCGGCATCAATAGAACTGCAAACTGTGTTTTATTTCACCAGAAGAGGGAAGAAAAACACTTTTGTCTGATGAACTTTTGTGCTACCCCAAACTGCTCTCAGGAGTAGCTTGCTTTTCTCCTGCACTGTCATGACAGCCATTAAAAGATTTCTGAATTTGTGATATTTCTCTCAGCTTGCTGTGATTGTCTCACAGCCCTGATAGCAGGAAAAAGGAACAAAGTCACTACGTTTGTGCTTTGACACATTGTCACATCAGCAATATTTACACGCATCTCTTGTCAACAAATTTTACTGAAATTTCAGTCTGTCCTGTAGGATCTTATTTGGAACACATATTTTATTGTAAATAATATATGGGTATTCTTATTATGATGGAAAGCTTAAGAAGACACACCTGAAAGGCAAAGTTAAAAAAAAATAACTACAGTGAAAAGTGCAGCAGAACTTATGTAGAACTTACCATTAAAAAGTCTTGATGAAAATTTGTCCTTCAGGATAGGACTCATGAATGGTTCTAAAATATGAGAGAAAGCCTAAATAGTATCTTACTGGGAATCCTTTAGGATTTTATTTTTACAAGGGCTCTTGAGCCCTTGAGCAAGGCCCTTAACCCACTCTGCTATATAGAGGAAACTGATGCTGGCCAATCAGCACAAAATGCACTTTATGGCATGGTCACGAAATGTTTTTAGTAGTTGATCTGTCAATCAGTGGCAGTTAGAATGTGACTTGATGTACAGTTGTGTAGTATGGCTACAGCTACAGCCTTTACCATGCTGGAAAGCGTGATGAATTATTACTGAGTGCACTATTAATCATTGAGCATGCTTATTAATCATTGGAGATCATATTAAAAGCTCATGCTTGGTTAACAAACCTCATCACCTGAATCAATGAAGCAATTAAACCCAGGACGGGGAACAGAGGAGAAGGCATAGCACTGTATCTCTTGTTTTCTCTGTGGCTGTGAAAAAGTGCAGCATGGTGTTTATCGATCCTGTATTCACCTTGCATGAGTGCAGGATCATTTCCTCTATTCAGCACAGAAACAGAATCTGAGTCAGCAGCTTTCACTAGGATCCATTTATCTGGGGGGGGGGGGGGATGCTTACCTGGTTCTACATTGTACTCAACTCTAATGTGTCGTCTTGGAACATAAGCTGGTCGCTTAAATTGTGCATAGAGCAGAAACATTAGGAAGCAATTTGTGGCCATTTAGCTGATGCCACCAATGCGCAGAATTCATTTCGATGCAGTGGTCTCATCTGACACTCCAATGGTCGATTGCAGTCTTTAAAACCATGCAAATGCAAATACACGTGGCCCAAGAGATCAGGGGGGCCCTCAATTGGCTACAAGCTGTTGGCTGAATAAATGATTAAACTCAACAAATACATTCTTTCATATTTTTTTGACACTGAAGAGATAATACATTAGCTAGCTAATCAGGGGAATTGGAATGTATCTCAGCAGCACCAAATGAAAACGAATTAAGTCTAACGCTAGTCAAAGTGCTACTAATGCTAGTCATCAGGTGCACCAGAAACCTTAAGTGCGCCCATACATCTGTTCTACCTAAAGGAAAAGTGATTCTGATTTCTCAATATTCATGACCTAATGCTTCTGCTGAGATTCCGAATTTCAAACAATCAGCACTGCGCTATACTATCATGCAACAGGACTGGGACGGAGCAACTTGTGTAAGGGCTACACGTGTTAAATGTTGTTCCTTGTGGTTAAACTGCACTTCTTTAACAACAACATGGTTAACTTGTTAAAAGTAAAACAAGAAAAAACAGCTGAAATTTTTTTGTGGAAAAAAAAAGGTTTTTGCTGGCAATCAAATGCAGTAGGTATTGAATCAAATGGAGAAGGTGTTGAATCAAATGCATTGTGTTGAATCAAATGCTATAGGTACTGAATCAAATTCGATAGGTATTGAATATATTGCAGTAGGTATTGAATCAAATGCAGTAGGTAACAAATCAAATGCAGTGTGTCCTGTCATAGTACATGATTTTGGATAGAGGTGCTGACTGAACAAAGACCGTAATAAATTATCAAACAAGAGCCAGCTGAAATACAGGATTTAGATATTTCTAGTTATCCACTGATCACACTTCTATATTCTTCATCTGTCACAGAGGAAATAGGTTTGCTCTTAGTAGTGGTACAGTACAACCACCACATAATACACTCTGGTACATTATAGCACAGAGGGTTGAATAGTTGAGCAGGCATCTACAGTATCTGACTGAGGCAAACTGAAACTTTAAACAAAAGAACAACAAACAGATGAAATGAACAAAGAAAGAAATACAAGAAAAAAAAAAAGAAAATGAAAAAATAAATCTCCAATAAGAAACAGCTGTAAAAATTCTTGCAAACAAAAAATGACTCTTAATAAATGTTCAATTAACATGACAATTTAAATACCGTAAACCACAAATTCATTTAATAATGCATTTACCTTCTTAACTCAGTCAGATCCTGAAACCTCACCTGAAATTCACCTTCACTAATAAAAATACACACAATAGCAAATTATTGCCATAGCATACGGTGTTTCATTATTTTTCCAGATTATCACAGAAATTTACCGAATAAATGTTGCACACAATCATTGATCATCAAATAATTTCTCATACTACATCCACAATAAGATTCTTCAGAAAACCCAGGTCTATTTAATCATCACTAATTACAATCTGTCTATGGTAAGAGATATCCAAGAAGAGGAAGTTTTCGATGCAGATGGCATTGTGGAGTGTTTGCACAGATTTGTGGAGGATGTGATGTACCTGCCTGCCAGGATCTAAATTAGCAGCCCAGTCAGAAGAGAGTGGTCCTGCTGCTGGGGGAGAATCTGCTCAGTGTGTTTTGAGTTGTCTGGCTTCTGATGAGTCCAGTGTTCTCCAACCGTATCGTATATGCTAGATTTGCTAACTCTTTCTCTGGTGTTGTTTTATGCCTTTGTTTATATCCATTTTTCTTTTTATAGCTGATGTTACTCTTGCTACTTTTTCCTCACCTATCTTCTAAAAGTCTACACATCTAGTGGACTGGGAAAACCCACTGGATGTCACAGTGGCTAAATTCTGGAAAACAGACAACGGTGACTAAAAATCTTATTTTCTGCTAATACAAATATTCATATATCAAATACAATGGAAACATTTTAGGAAGCTTACTTTCTAACCTTAGTTTGATTTTCTGGGCTATTGTTTTTTTTAGATAATAAAAAAGTACTATGCACTAAAAGTATGTGAACCTTTTATGCAGAAAAAGAAATCTTGATGCGTTTCAGCTTTTCTTCATTCAATTTTTGTGTATAATTCAAACTATAACATTTAATTTAGCATTTCCCTAACTTATATTTCCACTTTTCCACAACTCCACCTTGCTCAAAAGTCTAAAATGCTGTTGAAGCTGTCACAAAACATTTCCCTTAAACAAGGATTTGCGAGCAATGTTCACGGATCCACACATACTTTTGGGATTCTCACTTATGACAACATACTACACACTAATTCTGACCTTGGTTAATATATAGAACAGATATTAGGGGAGTTTTTCCTTGCCACTGCTGCCTGAGTCACCTCAGACTTACTCATTGGAGATAAATACATACACATTGTGAACTAAATCTATCTAATATTAATCTTGAATTTTGTATTCTATTAATCTTTATATTATTCTTTATATTAACCTTTTGTTCTATGTTTATGTTCTGTAAAGCTGCTTTGACAATGTCTATTGTAAAAAGCGCTATACAAATAAACTTGAATTGAATTGAATTGAATATTAGGTGAACTAGGATGCAGGGAAAATCTTTGTTAGTGCTAGTAAACAGTTTGGGATTTGGGATTAGGCCATTCTTAACATTCTTGAAAAGGATGAGTGTCGGTTCTGAGACCAGGAGCATGACTATATTTATTAAGAGAGCTTTTCAGAATAAAAATGTCGTAATGTGTTATCCAGACGTTTCCCATGGATGTCAGTTCATCTGAAATGCCAATCAGAACTGCTTTACTAATTTTGTAATCAGCAACAAGAAAACAGACAGTTCAGACAATAAGTTGAAAACTACTTATCATTCAGAATGAACATGCCACACTAAAGTAATACTCTTCATATATTTTTTGTTGCATGTAGTTAATTTGTCAGAATGAGTATGTTGTATCTGTGAAGAAACTTTCTAGATTTCTGATGCTGGACTTTAGAGTTATCATTTTAGAATTGAGACCAGAACTGAACTCTGAACTCCAGTTACTCACCCCAACATGACATTTCTTAATCCTGGTTTGATATAAGGTGTTTACAGGTCCTTAAAAATGCAGGAAATGGAAATGCCAGTGTATACCATCATCTATTTGAAGCTGTATTTATCTGAAGAAAGATTAGCCAGATAAAGGATAGATGGTTTTGACCATAAGCCAGTTTAAATAAGAGATCTCATGTTTTATTCAAGTGTGATGTTTTGGATGATTTCTGAGACCTCATTCCTGAGGACTTTGACCTTTAATATATGAGTTCATTATATTCCAGCGTGCTCAGTGAGGAAAACTCATAATAAACTCAGGATATACTCATAACTGCCTAATCTGATCACTCAGAAAGATATTTGGATACAAGTGAAGATTTATTTTGTAAATTACAGGGAGATCAATCTAAAGGGCAGAGTGACATTCAGACCAAAGACTGAGGACAATGGGGGCAAACAGATATTAGTCAGATGTTCAGAGAACACATAATACTGAGCTAAGGCAAACTGAATGCAAAGTAAATCCTGTAAAAAGCACAATATTTAACAAAGCTTAAAGTGACAAGAGTCCAGCAGGACTGAGTGTAAGGTGGATTATATGGTAGTATCTCTACTTCTGGTCTCCTAGTCCTGCTCATGATCAATCTACTTCCAATTCCAGCTCATGTCCAATCCAAACCAGCTGATCTCTCATAACATCAGGGTGATATTTAATCTTGTCTGCTGACTTAAAAACCTACGGCACAGTGATACCAATGAAGTTCAAAAAACTCCTTGGCCCTTGGAGGGATGTGAGGTCACTGATAGGTGCGAGACAGCATCAGTGTATCTAATTAAACCTAGCTTGCATGCTGTGATTCTAATTAATGGTGATGGAGCTGCTGATTAACGCAGTAGAGACTAATTATGAAATGTTTTTTAATGATGAAGTGTATGGCCTGTTGACAGATAAGTGAGCCGCCTCCATTAAAAAGAGCTAGGACGACAGGCTGCGTAAAATTTCCGCTGGGTGAAAAACAAAAGAAAAGAAAAGACAGCAACATGTTGAATGCTTGCAACATGTACTGTGCACATCTGTACTCCTTTCTTAAACAATCTGAAAGCAAATAAATAAATTGTGTGTAAACAGTAATACCTTTTTTAACTGCACTTTTCATTTATCTGTACTGGTGTGGGTATCGAATCCCTGGTAGCTGTCACTCATGCTGCATGCGCAGAATGAATAATGAAGTGCTAATAAGGGGCAAGTCAGCATGCTGCCTATTAAAGCTCTCCTCATGGAGTTAGATCTTGCCTCTCATTTTAGGAATATCCTCGCAGTACGAAAGTCATTTCACCGTTTGGTGCCCATAATGCACAATGTCCCCATGCAGCCCTATTTAATCAATGTAACAACAAAACAGCTGTACTGTCCCTCTCCTACTGTCTTTGTCCCTCTCTCCTGGGGCTGAAAGGCAGTAACAGAGTTCACCCTTACGCAACAAAAATATATTTCTCAATATATTACGTGACAATATATTCCATGCGTCTCCATATATTGTGACATTTACATATATAATATATCATAATATATTACTAATAATATATTATACATGTAAGTGATATATTGCAATATATCGGAAAATACTGCAATTATTGCCATTTTCATATATTGAATAAATACACAATATACTATTTAATATATTGTTATGTATATTGAAATATGTCCCAAAATATATGAAATTATATATTGAGCCATTGTATATGTATGTAAATATATATGTAAAATTATATGTGATAATATACCTCAATGTACAAGATAATATAATCAGATTTATATGGGAACATATATCTTAAATATATTGATTTATATTACATAATATATTATATATAATTATCATATTATATATTGTATACATGGTAAATATGAAATAATCTAATGTACAATGTCTGTCATACATTTTAAAATATAATAGATTGAATGAGACATCAATATAGTTCACAGTAACTGAATGAGGTTTATTTCAAAAGCAACAGCTGAAGGGACAGTGACCTGAGAGCAAACAGAATGAAAGGCATGTCACCATGGTTCCATCTAAGGCTTATGTACACATAATGTACATAATGTGCCCGGCAAATGGCTGGTTTGCTGGTAGGGATATGCCATATATGCCAGATCATAATTAGTTCAAGGCTATAAAATCTTTTTTTTCTTCCTTTAAACGTGATATTTTTTATGTGATCCAATAGATGGCAACAACAACTATAAATGAACAAAAATACTCAAAAGAATTAATAAAACATTTCCGAAAGAACAACTGTTCTTCATTGTAATAAAAAAAAAAAAAAAACAGTCTTCAGTGCAACAAAAACAGAACAATCCCTCAGTGGAAAAAACAGGACAATCCTTTAGTGCAGTGTTATGGATCCCGCATGCTAACTTATCAAGACCAACTCTGATTGGCCAGCCTTGGCCAGTCCTTCAGTTGTCCATTGACTTTCTTCTCCTGGTGTCTTAACTCACAGATCCTTTTTGTTATGGCCGTTTGTATATCTGGAATCTTCGCCCCTGGGTGTTGCTGAACAACTGCATCTGTAAAAGAAAATAAAATAAGAAAGACATCCAATGTTGATTGTTGCAAAAGATGAGGTGGATCCTAATACTGGTAATATTTTTCTTATATGCCTGGTCCTTGCTTTTTCGGGGGTTACCTGTAAATAGTTCAGTCTGAAATCAGAATTGGCATCTCAAGGAACCAAGGAAGGAGTTGGAAGGTTCTCCAAGGGGCTTTTAGAGCGAGGAGGTTACACTACTGTATCCACTTTGTGTTCCAGAAGTATTGTGGTCAGTGAAAGCAACTGTAGCTACTTTGCCGCAGCGAAGCGTATGCCTATGGGAGGTGAATTGGTGCTGGGATTTTAAACCTGCTACAGGGGATCTATTTTAATGCTAAAAAATGTTTGTTGTATTCTGACTAGATAGAGAAATCGCTTTATATCTAAAAGAATATCAAAGCTGTTAAAGCTTTTTATTCGTCCATCTGTTTCGCTATTAGTTGTGTACATTTCAGTCCTAAAGTGTTTGTTACCCTTTACCATTTACAATAACTTTGCAAAATATATTAATCCATTAAAAATAAATTCTTGTCTTACTGAGTAAAGCTGTAAGCTTCTTGGAGTCCAGAGGTTGGCGTATCTCTGCAGATGGATTGACCTTGTTGACCCCTCCCGTCAGGTTGGACTTCAGTAGGACATCAATGCTGAACAGGCCCAGCAGGAGGGTTCAGGCCATTCCTTTCACTGTAGGTTGTGCTTCTGCAGTCTCCCAACAATGGGCAGACACTCTGGTGGAGTCATCATTCTCTAGTGGCGCCTAATTAATTGTAAGAAGGAAAGACAAACCAGAATAAAAACAAATAAAATCACCACAGAATGTTTTATGTTTTTAATTGACCATTACAAAAATGTACTTACTGATGTTGGTTTGGAAGATGTGGGTTGAGGAGGTGATGGTAGAGCAACACTGGCCTCATATTCGGTTTCATCTCCATTGCTTGAGCTCTCTGTGATCTTGTCCGAAATGAGGGTCCTCACAGCTGCTAAGAGTGATGGAATTTCTGGAAAATATGGCCCACCGAATTTACCACAACAGGACTCCAAACAAGTTGTAAATACATAACATGTAAAAAACAAAATACACCGCTGCTCATTTTTTTGGTGTCTCAAATTGTAGCAAAACGTGGTGGTAAGGGGTTCTGAAAGCATTACAGCGTTTCTGCCAGACCAATTTTGCCTCAGTGGCGCTACAGTGTTTAGCCCTAGGCTAATTTTTTCCTACAGGAAACCCTATACTACATCAGTAGATATCCCCTAAAAATGTAGTCACAGATCTAACAATAACACCAAAAATAAGGAGACGTAATTTATTCAATCTGAAAGAATCACTATTTTAATCTACAAGTGATAGTTGCCTTTGACTGCCATTTTGCACAGCCTGGTGTTCTCCTTATGTAAAGCCTTGGCTTGGGTCTCAAGATCTTTACTGGCTGCAGAAGATCCTACACTCTGCTGGTCCTGCAGTGTTTCATTCTCTTCCCTGAGAGCCCTGATCTCCTCCTCAAGTGCCTCTAAAGCAGTCCCCACTGGGCTGAGGTTAGGTTCTTCTTGGGGACTTGCAGCTATGAGTCTGTAGTTTTTCTAATGGGTAAAAATGATAAAATCAATTATGTATGAAACAATACACACAAACATTAGAAAAATTAAACCAAAAACTGATTAAAATGAACCATTAAGTTTAACAGGTTCCATGGCTAGGCTCTGATTAAATTTATAGCTGTAGTACTATAGTTCCTTTTTTTATTTATTTTTATTTTTTATTTTTTGTTGCCAGCGGGTTTGAACCCAGAACCCTCCCAGCAAGCAATAGCCGTCATTTCATTTATAGACCCAATATAGTCCGGCAATGATTAACACTTCTAGGCAAAATAACCTTGAATTTGGTTACATGTCGCTTCTGCCAAAATAACTTGCGAGATGATTCCATAATGTACGTTGCGTCTTTTAAACGCAAAATTGCTTGCTGGGCTCTTGCTGTGAGGAAACAGTGCTAACCACTGTCAGAAATGTACAAATATATACAGACAGAAATGTAAAAATATATTATCAAAATAGCTCTCATGAAAAGAACCCTATTACCTTTTTTGCAACTTTTTCTACCTCCTGTGTGTCAAGGTAAAGTTTGTTGGGTACCCTCTTTCTCTTCTTGCTTTTTAGTAGGTCCCCTTGCAAGAGTTTCTGCTCAGCAGTCATAAGTGTAGACTCCTTTTCTGTTAGTAAGAAATAGTAACAAGACAGAATTTAATGCCTAGAAACAAAACTATGTGGCTTACGTTATCAAATACTGTATTTTACTGTCAAATTTTGTGCTGTTTTTACAGTTTTTTGTATTGTTTTCTCCCTGCTTTTTTATAAGTTTAGTCTGTTCACTTTAACACGTTAATTTTTGCTGACATACACAGCCGCTTATCTGATTTTCACTGTGCAATGTTATTGGCTGACAATGTTGACAGTTAAGTATTCTTATTAACCCAAATCTTAGCTGACAATCTTCAATTTAGGACTTTTAAAGTAAGTGTTTAATTAATGTTTTACTTCTGATAAAAAATCATACTCATGTGACTAATGGCCCTTAAGCTAGCTAAAAGTTCAAATGAAGCGTCGTGACGGCCGTTAGCTACTGTAGCTCGTCACTGACCCGAAGCTAATAGCCTACAGCGAACGTTACTTGGCCAATAATGCAAAAACCTCAACAGGATAATTGCTATCAATAATGTTGCATGACTAACCAAGTAAATATATATATAAAAAAAGCACTGTACTTGCCTGCCAACTGCAAAATGTGTGCTGTTTCAACCGTCCACCCATTAGTAGGCCTCTTGCCACCGATGCTGCGGCACTCGATAAGATATAAGATACTCCTGTTTAGAGTTTTCAGGAGCGAAGTCTGCAATCCAATTTACGGGGACTATACTGAGAGCATCTTTATCCTTCCCCTTTGAAAAGCTCAATAGCGCAAACTTCATCTTTTTATTTTTTTTTTTCTCCTCTCACCGCTGAGGCACGTTCGCACAGACTCAGAGTAGCGGTGGGCGGCTTGTGTCCCGTGTTGCCGGCACGATCGGTTATGCGCATGCGCAATAGGTTTGCGCGCGGTGCAAAGGTGCGCAAGCGTTTGATTGTGCAGTGTCGTAAACAGGATTATCATCTGCGCATGCAGAGTAATGAGAAGGAACAGCTTCACTGTTTTGTTGGATAATGGACACATATTCACTGTGTATTATTTACATTGTGGTAGAGAGACTTGATGACAAATGTTTTGCTGTTGGAAGATAGTATGACATCACACAGTTCAGTGCTAAATTTAGAAAATGTAGTTGGCTTGAAAAGAGTATTACAGGGCCGAAAAAGGGTTTTTATGTGATGCAATTCAACAGGAAATGTATGTTAGCTGATCTGCCACATTATGCCAACCTTTATGCATGTACAGTACAGTACAGTCATGTTGATGATGAAATGTCGTGGAGGAATAAAATGTGGACTCAAAAAAAAAATGTTGTAATTGCTGCTGTTAATGATAAATTAATTTATAATACTCTCATCTCCATTTTACAATATACAGTATGAATGAATACATAGCCATATATGGTCCATCCATATGGCTATATAATGTCATGCAAAATTTGATTTGGACTATTGTTAATCAACCTCTCTGTAATCCTATGCATGAGCTTGCTTAACTCATAAAAAATTACTTTGTTTCAATAAACATACATGCAATAATGTAATACAGTTTTGTTTGTATATCAATGTATTTTAATATATGAATCAATATATAGCAATAGGTTGTCCATCCATATATTGCTATATATTTTCATATATATGAGGAAGTTTCTGATACATTGAAATATATTTTCTAATGTATTGCAATATAACTTCTAGTATATTGCAATATATTTTTGTTTCGTAAGGGCAGGTGCAGTTTCCTGATGATGAAGTGGTTTGATAAGCAGAGTTCAGATGAATTTGTATGGAAAAGTCAGATTCTGAAAGCATTTGTTTATCTCAGAGATGTGCTACATGCACTAAATCATTAGCACTCAATGCTAGTCAGCTAGTCAGCATGGAGGAAAATTTCTTTCAGAAGATCAGTATGACACCTCATATTGATGTGTGGCTTTTTAACAAAAAGGCTTTGCACACTAGGTTATTGTCGCTCTAAACCTGGCTTTAGAGGAAATTTCACATTCAAATAGAAGCGGGTTAAATAGTACCAATTTTTACATTTTTGAAACCCTGCTACGAATCAGCGTATGTGTACAGTGTGAAACAATGCAGTGTTAGAATGCTACAACTAGATGCTTATCAACAGACAACCAATCAGATTTTGATGGGCACATACCTCATATCACGTGCAGTCACAGAAACCTGTGTACTGTGTAAGAGTTAAGGGCCTTGTTCAAGGGCCCAGGAATGGCAGATTGGTAGACCTGGGACTCCCCAGTATTTGCAGCATTTAAGAATGTATCAACTAGAGAACAGAACAGTTTTACTGGAACAGAAAAAAGTTTGATTTTATCAGTTCTGTTTATAAAAGCGTGTTCAGGACAAATTGGATTGTAGTCAGAAATAATAATAAAGGTATTTAAGGACTGACTGAAAGACTTACAGAAGATGTCTATCAGAACGTGAAGAGTACCATTACTCCCAACCAGACATTTTCTCCTTTAAATACATAAGAAAAATCCAAATTGTTTTGGTTTTATTTTCATGTAGGCCACAGTGAAGCCAAGTATCACTGAAGCCAGATGTAGGTGAAGCCAAATGTCAGTTTGTTCACAAAAAAGCATGAGAGAAGGAGACATGTCTGTCATTGTATTGCAGTCAGTGTATCTTAAGGAAATTTCAGAAATGATCTATTTAATCTGTTTATGATCTATTTATAATTGATATTTGATATCAAAGCAAGTCTGGCCATAATAATCAGTTCAGTGGATCAGACTCAGTCATTGTAACTTTGGACAACTTAGAAGCTTAGATATTATCCACACTTATAAGTTACTGTTATTCTGATGACAGTTAATGTTTTTCTTTAAAAAGACTTGAATATTTATTTTTACTAATTTTGCAAAGATTTCAAACAAACTTATTTCATGTTGTCATTATAGGATACTCTTTGTAGAATTTCTTGGAAAATAATTAATTAAATCCATTTTGGAATAAAGCTGTAACATAACAAAAATTGCAAAATGTGGAAAACAATCAAGAGGTCATAGAGATCGAGTACGGAATTATAAAATTATAGTTCCACAAAGTAGAAAGCTATGAGTTCTAGCACATATGCAAAACGTCATTCATTCATTCATTCATTCATTCATTCATTTTCTACTGCTTATCTGAACTATTCTCGGGTCACGGGGAGCCTGTGCCTATCTCAGGTGTTATTGGGCATCAATTTTCCAGAGATGCCAATCAACCTACCATGCATGTCTTTGGACCGGGGGAGGAAACCGGAGTACCCGGAGGAAACCCCCGAGGCACGGGGCGAAGATGCAAACTCCACACACACAAGGCGGAGGCGGGAATCGAAACCCCCAACCCTGGAGGTGTGAGGTGAACGTGCTAACCACTAAGCCACCGTGCCCCCCCTTGCAAAACTTCAATTAACAGTAAATTGTCAGGGCCGCGTTTTCATCGCCATAAATGAATTAATGCATTTAGTCCTCATAATGGGAGATGAGCTTCCCAAAGATTTAAATTGGTCACTATTTCTGCATGTAGGAGAAAAAGAAGCTGAAATAAATAGGTTCAGACAAATGAGATTATAAAAGTCTATGTTTTAAACACAGATTGTTTATTTCCTCCCAAATATTTCAATTTATTTGGTGTTTCATCCTGGGTATTGCATTTTGTCTTTGGCTGGAAGATTAGCTGAAAGATTTGGCTGGGAGATGGTTATTTGCTCTGTTGAGGTAGGGGACAGAGGAATATGCAATCTTCTGCTGCAGGGTGTGTAATTTTATATCCCTCCTGACAATAGCGTAATGTGAACAAATGAATGGATAAATTTGGAGGCGTCACTCAATTTAAGTGTAAATGAACCCAATTATTTATAACACCTACCATGAAACAGTTTGGGGAGATGACACATTGGCACACTGTTTCTTTGGGAAATAGGTGAGAAATAATATTGAGAACACGTCCACCTACAAAAAGTATATATATATATATATATATATATATATATATATATATATATATATATATATATATATATATTATAGCCTCGATATTTTAAAAGAACCAAACCTTTGCTACATCTTGGAACCAAATCCTTTTAGAGTTTGCCAATTGAGTAAACTTCTCAGACTGACTTTTACATCTAACTGAATTTGTATCACTATTGTTTAATAATTTAAACACATTTTTCTTCAAAGTTAAGATTTTCAGACCGAATTTCTAAAACCCTGAGTTGGTGTTGTTTATAGAAGGCTGCTGCTGATGTTGGTCTGAACGGTTCAGGAATTAATCTGTCAGAAAGCATTTTATGATCCAAATAAAACTACTCCCCCTCGCTCTGCCCCCTCAGGGTGCACTTCTTCTGCTCTCTCTGGACACAGGAGCCACTTTAGCTGTTTATCTAAGATTAGCCAGTCTTTCAGACCAGAAACAGGGAGAGAACAGTGATTATTAAGCACAATCCTGCAATGTTTGTATGATTGACATTTTAACCTTTATACATTTTGTGTAGGAAGTGTGCACTTTAACAGTGAAGCATGCAAGCACAGTGGAGTTATCACTCAAGAGCAGTTTTTTAACATTAACATTTTAGTCAGCGAATTTGTAATGACTGACTGCTCTGATGTTAACTGACCATGCCTAAGCCCCACCCTTACACGGTATTATCACAGGGTGGCATTTTACTTCAAATTAATTTTAAGATTTTCAAAAACATAGCAGTTATTTCAGACAAGCACACAAAAAAAGGTTCTTTAATGAGTTCAAAGAGCTTTTTGATATTGAATTATATACCCTAACAGGATAACAGGAAGTGTGCCAGTTACACCCGCTGATAATGCCACGTTCCTGGATTTACTGTATATTCACAAGCCCGAGAAGGACATTTCGCTATACTCTACACTTGTGTATATCTCCGAGCACAATAAACCTGAATTGGGTTTATTTTTTCCTGTCTGTCTCACTTTCTTATTAATGGCATCATGAAAGTTCCAATCTGTTTTTATGATGCTGAAATTGTATTGAGTATGGTTCTTTGGAGACACAGTCTCCAGTAGGAGGAGATTGTGCTGCAGTGCTAGTGAACAGTACTGCATGTGGATGAGGGAGAGGGAGATATTTGGTCTCGATTACTCATGCAGATGGAAATATAGAATGACAAATGTACAACATAAATCAGCCTGCTGGGGAAAAAAAGATAATCCTTTAAACTTCTAGTCAGAGAGAGTGCCTCTGGAGTGCTTATGGTACATGGAACATGGTTAAATTTTTTTTAGTATAATTGAGTGTCACCCTTACAGATATATATAAATATATAAATATATATATATAAACTCTGAGAACATTTATTGAAATTAAACAGCATCATCAAAGGCTAAAGCAGAAATCCTTGGACCTATTTATCTTACACTTCAAGTGAAATAACCTGAAAATAAATTCTATACAATTCTAGCAATTTATGTGCGCAAAAACATGTGGAAATATCGCTATACCACAGCACAACATCCTATCTGCTACAAACATTTCCAGGTAAGCTGTTTACTAGCTGTAATCTAGACTAGCTTAGCTATTTTTTTATTTCTTTTGATGTGTTTGCATATTGTGTTATATCTAAATTGATCCTATAGCTAATACTAAAAATGGTGTATAACATAGCATGGAATAATATATAAGATATTGTGTGTAGCTAGAATTAACATGAGATAGGGAACCCAGCCACCAATCTGCTGACACAACAATAGCATTCGTGCTTAAACAGCTAGCTTGTTCATGTTAGCTTTCTTTGTATATTGATGATATTGATGGGGTTTACTTTATCCTAGCTTTCTTGGTAAATTAGCATAACTGTTTGAAAAATGTGTTCTTCAGATATCTAAAAATCTAGAGTAATTACTTATGTGTTTTATGTGTATTTATACTCTTTTTCTTTCTAGCACTGTTGCTTACTACATGCCAAGATTCACAGACTGTTTTCACAGCCTGTACTGTACCCTTCTGATATCACACCTGCACCACTTTCGGTGCAACAGATGCTCTGTTAATTATAGAGAGGTCAAAGTTATTATCAGCTATAAAAATCTGTGTTGTCTGATGCACTCACTTGCAAAACACTCTTTAAATCCACAAAGACAGCTGTGGACAAAAACAAGATGAAGAGGTATGTTAG
Organism: Tachysurus vachellii; assembly: GCF_030014155.1. Classification (NCBI taxonomy): domain Eukaryota; kingdom Metazoa; phylum Chordata; class Actinopteri; order Siluriformes; family Bagridae; genus Tachysurus; species Tachysurus vachellii. Next base: position 4,041,024 of record NC_083484.1, read on the forward strand.
ATCTAAAGCACAAAGATTGAGAATGATAAAGGTCCTTGTATGTGGTGTTTATCCATATGCTGTGTTTGTTTATGGCGCACCATAATGAGCATCAATAACATTAAAACCACAAACAGGTGAAGGGAATAATATTGATGGTATTAATACATGGACACCTGTCGAGCAAGGGGTGGGATTTATATTAGGCATCAAGTGAAAAGTCAGTTCATCAATTAGTTTTGTTGGAAGTAGGAAAAATTGACAACTGTAAGGTGACTAGCAAGCGTTAAATTGTAATGGCTAGTTAACTCAGAGCATCTCCAAAACTGCAGGCCTTGTGAGGTGTTCCTGGTATGCAGTGGTTAGTACCTACAAAAGTAGAAGAGCCCAGTAGAAGAACCCAGTAGACCATGGAAGGACAACCAGGGAACCAGCAACAGGGTCAGGCTTTTAAGGCTCACTCCTCTGCACAGGAAGAGATGACTAGCCCTTCTGGTCCAAAAAATGTAAAATGAAAGCTAAAATGACTAAAAAAACAGAAATATGATTGTGTTTGAATGTCCTAATGCTGAAATATGATTTTTTTTTGCACCTGAATTCATGAATATTAGATTTCTAGACTGTATGTGAAGTGCTGTGAATAGAAACAATTAAAAAACAGTCAATGCTGTAAAATAAATACATTTTAGGAAATAGGGCTGTTTTATCATTTTGTTATTTCGAAACAACGACAAAAAGATTCATGCAACGTGCACGCAGTGAAAATAATCAAGAAATCTAATACTTGCAATTGAAAATGGTTACATTTTTACAAATAAAAATTTTTATCTATCCTGCCTTGATGCCCGATGACGCCTGAGATAGGCACAGGCTCCCCGTGACCCGAGGTAGTTCGGATAAGCGGTAGAAAATGAATGAATGAATGAATGAAAAATTCGATCTTCAAATGAATGAAATGCCATATTCTTGTATAGATAAAAACTCTTTTAAGTGATTTTAAATAAGCTCGCAAAAAGTCTAACAATTGATGTAATGATTGTACTTATGTTTATAAAATAAGTCTGGTTATTGAACATTCTAAGGCTCACAATCTTTGTGTCCACAGAGCTTTGAGTGGAAATCCTCTGAGCTGGTGTGCTGTAGCTCTGAGCTGAGAGACTGTTGGTGTTTTATCTGCATGTTCAGTCAGTACATCTTCCTCTGATCAGCTTTCTCCCACTCTTTCTTGCTCCATCACTCTTCCAGGCTCCCACTCACACCCTCACTCCCTCTGTCACAGCAGCAGACGTTCAGGGATCACTCATGTCTGGGTGGATCCACATGAATACATGCAAAACTGTGAAAGAAAACCAATAAATCAGCTTTCCATCAACTTGAAAGTGCAGCATGCCTGAAAGTAAAAAAAACTAAGTAAGTACTTCATTAAAAAAAAAAAAGCTTGCTTTATCAGATCTTGTGCACTTATGCACTTCTTTTATTAGGTGTTTAGGCTCCCCATATTGACCAAGACAAGGAGGGACCTGATAACATTGTCAAAGTGTCAGGTAAAACCTATATACCTTTCATTCATTCATTCATTTTCTACCGCTTATCCGAACTACCTCGGGTCACGGGGAGCCTCAAGGCAGGATACACCCTGGACGGAGTGCCAACCCATCACAGAGCAAACACACGCTCTCACTCACTCACGCAATCACACACTACGGACAATTTTCCAGAGATGCCAATCAACCTACCATGCATGTCTTTGGACCGGGGGAGGAAACCGGAGTACCCGGAGGAAACCCCCGAGGCACGGGTAGAACATGCAAACTCCACACACACAAGGCGGAGGTGGGAATTGAACCCCCAACCCTGGAGGTGTGAGGCAAACGTGCTAACCACTAAGCCACCGTGCCCCCCCACCTACAGGTATATACCTTTTTATCTTTATATAACTACTTTTTGGACCTTAGAAGAGAATTTGCTGCATTATATTCTGTATCTACTTTCTTAAACATTTGAAGGCTGGTTGAGGACTATTTTGAGGAGAGTGTTAAATCTATAATGAACTAAGATGTTACGCTAATTTATGAGTTGCTCAGGAGCTCATGGTTACAGGACGCTCTCTTGTCTCTTACAATCACTCTCTCTTGTGTCACCCAAATGAGGATGGATTTTCTAGATTCCTCACACGGTTTCTTCCTCATATCATCTCAGCCACAGTCGTCTCAGGCTTGCTCAATATGGAAAAATACAAATAAATTTAAATAAGTCTTATATGAAATGTTAAACTTTTTGTACTATATTTCTTATATTCTGTAAAGCCGATTTTAGACGATGTCCAAAAAGTGTAATCTTTGCTATCAGGTGAGTTTGCTATCACTGGATGTGTTAATATTGTATTTAACGTCTACCAAATTAAATGATTTGGTATTTTTATTATTTAGAACTATTCTTGCAAGAACAATTTACTATAAAAAGGCAAAGCATCAGCTGCATCCATCCATCCATCCATCCATCCATCCATGCATCCATCCATCCATCCATCCATCCAATTCGTTATAAAAAAATAAAGTAAAAACTATTAAAGGTTTCTGTAATGAGGCGATAATTTAGTGTTGATATAATGAGTCTCTGGAGTCAGAGCTTTGTAAAAGTCAGTGCTTTCCATCAGGGGAAAAGCTTTACAACAGGTTTCAGGTCATATATGTGATTTTTGGTAACATGACATGGTGTGAGAGAAAACCAGAGAGAGCAGGTAACTAACTGGACCTGCATTAAATGTAAATGGATTAAATGTAAATAAAACTTTAAATAGATTAAAAGTACAAATTGAACAAGTTATTACTCTGTAAGAGGACCACATAAAGGCCTATTTCCTTCCATTATTTATTTAAATTATTATTTTTATTTTTTATCTTTCTTAAAACATGTCAAGATTTTATTTTTAAACATGCTTGCACAAGGTTGATTGCGTGGGCTGAGAGCACTTGTGTGAAAAAAATGCACTTTTGTGTGCTAAAGTATTAATATTAAAAACATATTTCATTGTCCAACCTGAATTGTCTGATTATTTTTAAGAAATAATACATGTTACAGACACTATGTTGCTCTGGGTTGACAGGAAGTAGCACTCAGATTGATTGATGACCCTCATCATCAAACGCTTATGGCTCATGATTTATTTATTTTAAAAATGAATAAAGACCTAGTTTGTTAAATCAATCTACAACCTCTGTCTAAGATAAAAGAAAAAAAAAAGAATATTAAAGAGATCAATTACTGAGCCCTTTCCAATCCACTAGTGGAAGCGTTCAATATGCGACAGTTTATTCGAGTGACTCTGTAAAAATATCCTGCAGGTCAGTTTTGTCCTTGCGCAAATGAGCAACGTTGTCAACACTGTGGAAGTTTAACAAACCCATCTGTCACCGCAGACAGTCAGAACTGAGGAGTGCAAAGCCAATTTGATGCTTGACTACCCTTCTTAAAACCCACAAGCGAATATTTCTGAAGGTTTCTGTAGTATGGCTGGTCCAAACAAATCTGGCAGCGGTGGGTGACTCAGTTTTGCAAGAACGTCATCCCCAAAACTGCTGATTAAACGAATGTAAAGGCAATCATGTCTAATCATGTTTACCAGCGGCTGGTTTTAAGAGCAGTACAAACGGGCAGGGTTTCATGTTGCCTTTAAAAGGGAGAAGAAAGAGGTTTAGAGCATTATGAAAGCTTTGAAAAACGATTTTTATACTTAGCTGAGAACGAACATGACGCTCTGCTTCTGTACTAAAATGTTGGATAAAAATATTATGATGACATGAACATTATTTCACCTAGTACTTGCTACCTATACACCATGTGGCAGACACCCTTATCCAGAATGACTTACATTCATCTCATTTATACAGCTGAGCAATTGAGGTTTAAGGGCCTTACTCAGGGGCCCTACAGTGGCAGCTTGGTGGATTCAAGCTCACAACCTCTCAATCAGCAGTCCAACACCTTAACCACTAGGGAACCACATGTCACTGGCCACCACTCGATCGCTAGAACATTACAGATTTTGCGTTCTAGATTTTCTTTTCGGCTTTACAGGACAGACTGTAGAGTAAGCAGTGGTGGCTTAAAAGGTTAAGCCTCTGATCAGAAGGTCAGTGGGTCAAACCCCAGCTCTGCTACCTTGCCACTGTTGGGTTCTTAAGCAAGGCTCATAACCATCTGATCCCAACTTAAGCTGGGATATGCGATGAAATTAATTTTACTGTCCTGTAATATACATGTGACAAATAAAAGATTCTTCTTTCTACTGATGAAAGTTATGAGCTAGCCTGGATCCAAGATGACACAGATTTATCATGGATTTATGTTTATTTCTTTCATATCCATGGCAAAAGGTTTGTGTAAGGTTTGTGGCCACAAGTCTAATATAAAATAAGTCAGGACTCTGTTGGATTTCACTGTGTTTTCACCTCTGTTGATAAACTTACACAGAATTTTAGTGGTTGAAGATAACACTTTCAAATTTATGAAGGTTATGGACAAGCACTTGGGGCATTTCAGAGAGAAGAAATGGGTTTGATATCACAATTTACTTTGAAGATAGAAAACTTTGTGGGAAGAAAAAAACTAACCTTTCTTCAGTTATTCGGTTTAGACACAAACAATACAGTGACTATATTTAGCCTTTCTATATTTCCAGGACTTGTCCAAACAGGTAGGTGGGGAGTGTTGACATTGTGTCAAACAGTACAGTTAGGCAGAATCTGAAGATGTTAGTCACGAAGGAGGTTCTGTGGTGGCAGAAGGAGGGCAGGTTGCATGGATCAGGACCATTTGTCCTAGAGATTCATTCCAATGGGGCAGCTGGGCCTTCTTGGCATCAGATACAGTCGCAATTAGATAGAGAGTCTGAAAATAAAAAGCAAATAAACAAACAAACCAAAACATGCACCTTTATTGTCAGAAATCCTGGAAGCCCAGGTGTCTGGCTGATCTCTGTGATATGCGTCCATCTCGTGTCTTGTGCGCCTAATGAACAGCCAATAGCGCGAACACCTGTTCGTCTGCGCTGCCTTATGATTTACAAATCATTAAAGGTTTGAAGGATTTGAGCGGATAAAATTAACTGTGCCCTTGTTAATAAACCAATATTTGTTCAGCGCTTGATACTATATCAGCAAAGACTCTGGATTACAGAAGCTGGACAGAGCAGCAGCATGTTTGCACTGGGATTACATCATTATTGCTCAATGTGTGTGTATGATGGGGTAACAGGAATCATTCAAATTTAAAATAAAAAAAAAAATTGGGTTATTTCCTTTGTGTGGATTGACATGTAATCCATATGGTTTGGTGGAAGGTTCTTAAATGATTCTATAAAGAAAAACATTTTTTTGATTCTTCCTGGTATCTTATTTGTTAGAGCGTAGCCACTTGCTTACTCAGTCTTGTGCAGTAAATCTAGAAAAAGTTTGTGTGTATTAGAAAAAAGTGAAAAAATCTTCTGTGGAACTCAGATAAGTAACTCAGTATTCCTGAAGGATGCAAGTGGGAACTCAAAGTGTGTAGAAGCTGGCTGCTCTGGGAAGCACGTTGATCCAAGCCATTAATATTCTGAACCTTTAATGACTGAAATTTTCTGGCAGTTTCCACCATTACCTTAAACACTTATTTTTAAGTTTAGAAGTGTGTACTTTAGATTGTTGACTATTCTCGTCAGCCATTAAGTCTTTTCTACAGTAGTACAAAAGTAGCAAAATCTAATTAGATGATTTCATCTAATTTAGATGAGGCTTCTAAAACCATCAGCCTCAGAGAAAGATGTGAATTATATAAATGAAATTCGATTCGATTTGGAATCACGGATAAAGTCGGATCTGCGTTTGGTGCATCTCTTTTTTCTTGCAAGTTCGGTGGTGGATTTGATCCCTTTTATCCCACGGTGTTACTCTACCCATAGTCTGTAGTATTTAAGTGCCTCAAAACATCAGATGATGGGACATCTCCTGTTCAGAGGTATTATGCCTTATACTTTATTACATGCTTTAGCTTTGTAAGGGATTCATAATCACCTGACGTTTTTTATTATAATGATATGCATATGTATATACATTATTTCTTCATCTATTGCTTCATATTTTTATATAGTTTATACTTTTTATTATTTTATTCTATTTTATTTCTTGCTTTATATATATATATATTTATATAATTCTTATATCGGCCAGTTTCATAAAGCATTTCACTCCATATCGTACCCTGTATGTATGTGTATGAGACAAATAAAATTTGATTTGATTTGATTTGATTTTGATTTGATGACAAAAATTCTTGCACATTGCAGGTTTCTCAAATTCGTACAAATGAGAAAATATTTGCATGAATGGAGACAGAAAGATAGAAGTTTTAGGAAATTTCTTTTTCCTTATGTATTTCCATATTTCCACTGGGAAGTGATTGGAACCACAGTTTTTTTGGTTTAAACTTTTGATTTCATTTATGTATTTTAATACATTTAGTGGGAGACAGATACATTAGAAAATTCCACAGAAAAACAAAAAGTACACTTTGAATTGGACACAAATAACGATATGCAAAAGCCTTAGAAGAGATAGCTTGTTCTGACCTTTATTCCACTGGGGATCAAATATATATATATATATGTTTTTTTTTGAGTATTGAGTAACTATATATTTTATATGTGAAGAAAGCATTTCAGTTTGAATTAGATTGTTGAGCTGCGTTGTTTGATCATATTCCCCAAGCAAAAGAAGAATGAGAGCTTCTTTCAAATTTATTTCATGGGATGTGATGGGTTAGGAGGGCACTCATACTTCTGTACATACAGCATCTGTGTGAGAACTGCATCACATACGATGATCCATCTGCCATGGAGCACAGATCCTCCTACATCTCCAGAGGTGAGCATGAACTCCCATGGGTGTTAATGCCGAGCTTTTGCTCTTGATGGAATGTGAATGAGCTCCTCAGTGTGATCATGCATAATCAAGCCCATAAAACCAGAGTGCGCTCTCTCTCTCTCTCTCTCTCTCTCTCTCTCTCTCTCTCTCTCTCTCTCTTTTCCACCCACTTCTGTGACATCCATGTTCTCCTTTTAACCCTCTCTCCTTCCTTCTTTCCTTCCTCGAAGATGAAAGAGTGTAAATTGAGTTACAACTTGAAAGGAAATTATTAAGGTGGTTTTCACAATGCTAACATTTGCTATGGTCTGAAGCCAAGTGCGATTGCAATGTTGGTCTGATTCTATCAAACTCCAGTGCATTTGTGTTCATCTTACATCATCACAAACCTCCAAATGCATTTTTTTTTTCTTTTTGGTAAATATGTTGGCACTATTACGTGCATTAAGGCATCTCACTTCTTTCTTCTGTTCCCCTGTCAGTTCCCCTGCTACTCTGCTAGACGTGTGTTGTGGAAGCTAATGACATCATCATATCTAATAACTAATAGAAACTACTGTAATAATTGCATTCAGGTCCACAGGAATCACAGCACAGTTCTACTGCAAACAGACTTGTACAGCTTCAGGCTTCCTGGTCTGCATGACAGCTTTCACATTGTAGTTTGGATATGTTGTGGAAAACTGAGAACTGCTAGACAGAATCATGACAGAAATCTGACATAATTATACGCACAATATCAGATAACATATTAACTCCTTTATGTGTATGTGATTCTTATTATGCCATCAAATAGACCTTGTGTTTCAATGTCATGCTACATAGATATTAAATTTTAGCCCTTATCACAACCAGATATCGTTCAAAGAATCATTTCTCTCTTTGTCTCCTTCTATTTTAAACATATTTAGTACACCATGTATGTGTGTGTGTCAGTAAAGCAGTATAAAAAATATGTTGATGTGCTTGATAACGCATACAACAGAGTCTCTCATGATACACGATGAGAAATTTTTCTACACGCCAATTAAATGCTTATAGATCGTGACAGCCAACTTTGCAAGCAGTATATACCAGTATCCCGAACGTTCAGGCCTCTGGTTCAGTATCAGTTACTCATAAGAAATTCTTTTTTTTTCTCTTCATCTTTTCACACAAGCTCTACCTGATAACACATGCTTCTTATCTGGTACCTACCTGTATACAGTACAGTAGATCCTGCTTTATTACACCTTTGCGTTTCTGGTGATCTCTGAAGTCTTCAGGTATTTTTCATTTCACATCCTTTCATTTCGTGTCATGGCTGCCATCGTGAGCTACATTTCCAATTTTACTTCATAGAAGTGTATATAAAGCATCATAAGCAATTTGGTATTTACCATCTGAGAAAAAAACAAAAAAAAACCATTGTTGTCACAGGGTGACACTCTTAATATCACTCTTAATATTTTATATTCCTGTAACATTACAGTAACATTACATGAAGTATTGTGCACTAAAAGAACTAATGTTGATTTACTCGAGCACTAATGATGAACTAATAAAGAGTTAAACTACGATGTGTCTTATGAATTCATGAGTGAATAAAAACACCTTAAGTACATGTTAGTACATGTTTGTTAATGTATTGTGTTTATCACTTGATGATGCATAAAAATGCATCAAAGCAACAAAGAGCAGCTCATCGCCCCTTGAGAGACACAGCAGAGAAGAAACAGCAGCGACGCTGTCAAAAACGACAGACAGAACCACTGATTTAAAGTGCAAGACGGAGCGGCCAAAGGCCCACTAAATTTCGCCGGGCTGCTGCTGAGCTCCTCACCCTTTAGCAGAAGAAGACAACAGATAGCTAGTCCGCACAGCCTGGAAAAGGTGAGTTGGAACTAACCCTGTGTTTCTGTCTTCTTCCACACAGAATCTATGGGATAACGAACCAACTATCTGCCCGTCGAGCCTCTGCCACGGTCCTGGGACCATGCTGTCGATCCGCGGCCGGCTCCAGGGCCTGCCAGCCTGCCCTTCTCGAACCCAAGTCAAGCAGTCTCTCCCCTCTGTTACTGAAGTTTTGCTGCTTTTTGCAAAATAATTAACTTTCTCTTTCATTTATCTCCCCCTGTCTCTGTTTCCATGTTAGAGTGCCCTAAAGTACAGAGACATTAGTTGTTAGATGGCTAAGTTTAGCTCTTCATTAGTGCATGCTTTAACTCTGCAGAAAGGATTATTACAATTACAATCCCAGCTGTTTTGAACATTTGCATCCAATTGGCAACAAATCTACTTTATAATACATGATAAGAGACATGTGTTAAGTAGATTTGTCTAAAACTGTGGCTTTGTGGGACTGATTTCTTTGTATTACATCCCACTTCCTTTTGGCACATGCGGCATTAACACAGATCTGTTGTCAGGAGCTTTAATTACACAAGACTATTTGTCCTTATTCACCTACTAGATACTGATCGCTATACGCTGGTAATACATTCCCTGACCTTGTCTCACTGACCTGTGTGGAAGTAGCAGTGAAATAGGCAAATTGATGAGCCATTATGTAAACCCAACTCGCTATTTATCAACCCTCCGGCTATTTATTTTGACCCAGCTGTGAATTCATGAATGCTAAATTTGCTTTTAACAGAAATGTCACATAGTGGGGCCTTGTTAAAGCTTGTTGTGGAGTCACTCCAGAGAGGATACACTGACTTGAGTGTGACCCGTTCACACGGAAACAGTGACATGGCACAACCTTCAGAATAAATGCTTCCTGCGCATACAGTACAGCCATACAAGAGTGAACGTTAGGACGGAAGATGAACGTTTTCAGGCAAGAAGAGGTTTGGCTGCATCTGTGATCCGACATAGTATACTGTAGGATATTAATGTACTATAAAACAGTTAGCATAACATTTCATTTATTTAATATATGCGCTACTAATAAACATATCAAGAATGTTTTTTGCTTTAAACTCTAAGCGCATAATGTGAGGAATAAAAGACTAGTTGCTTTGTTGTAATAGAAAACGAATCAGTGATTGGGTTGTGACCTGCTGTGAAGCAGAGATACTCTTAACCAGCTAAACCACTGTGCTTTCGGGGGGTTTCCTTAAGGTGATCCTGTTTCCTCTCCTAGTATAAATACATGCGTTGTATCTCTAAATTGTCTGTTGTGTGTTTTGATTGGTTGGTAGGATGTCTAGGATGTCCCCTGCCTTGTGCCAAGAGTCCCCTTAGATAGAGTGCCCTTAGATAGACTCATCAATACAACTGACTCTTAATCAATACACAATTGTCAGACTGTATATGACTATAGAATGTACATTATTCATAATAACACTCTCCGGTGTTTATAACAGTTTATAATCACACCCTCCAGTTTCACCCAAATGAGGATGAGGTTCCCTTTTGAGTCTGGTTCCTCTCAATGTTTCTTCCTCTTCCAGCTAATGGAGTTTTTTCTTGCCTCAGTCACCTCAGGCTTGATCATTGGTGATAGATACAAACACATTTAAATCTAAGTCTTGTATTAATCTTGAACATTTGTATAACATTAATCTTTGTATAATATTAAACTCACTCTCTCTCACTCATTTTCTACCGCTTATCCGAACTAACTCGGGTCACGGGGAGCCTGTGCCTATCTCAGGCGTCATCGGGCATCAAGGCAGGATACACCCTGGACGGAGTGCCAACCCATCGCAGGGCACACACACACTCTCTCATTCACTCACGCAATCACACACTACGGACAATTTTTCCAGAGATGCCAATCAACCTACCATGCATGTCTTTGGACTGGGGGAGGAAACCGGAGTACCTGGAGGAAACCCCAGAGGCACGGGGAGAACATGCAAACTCCACACACACAATGTTTAACTGTTAAACATGGCACTAAATGTATCCTTCATGAGATAAATATAATATATATTTTTTAGGTACAACCACCGATTAATATCTGCAAGGTAAAGTTTTTATAAACCACAGTCAGTATGAGATTAAAGCCTGAGGAATGATGAGTGTGTAGTTCTTGGTTATTTATTATACAGTGTATATTGAAAGTTGACAGTGTGAGAAGGTCCTGCAGAGTAAACGCTTACATTTCATTTCTGTTGAGGATTGACATTATGCTACTAATCAGCTGGAGAGAATACTGTTCTAGGGCTGCTTTGGTTAATTATATCATATCAGCAAAGGATTTTTTTCCTGCTACAATTTGCTTTGTTAAATTGATTGAAAATGAAAATGATCTTTGACATGTCTGGTAATATAAATATTGCTGATAATTCTTATAGCGAACAAGTTCACTTCTCTGGTTTAGTCAAAGACTAAAAAAAGAAGACACTTTACAATCCTTAACATTTAATGTTGTTATTTAATGCAGTTTTTCATGAGAAGAATGATCGTGAAAAACATCTCACGCTGAGTGACACGTCAGGATTTTGGATAATAATGTGTAAATGATTAAGAGTAGATGAGTAGATTATGTTCATAAGTTGGGTTTTAAAATGATACTTATCGTAACATAATAAGGACTATGTTTATTCTGGCTAATTTCCTCTTTAAAGTAGTGAACGATTTTTAAAAAATCATTTAAACCATTCATTTGTTTGGTCTCCTTTCTAGATGTTGTGGAACCCTAATGCAGTGAGATTAAACAGTTGAGTCATAGAGTTATTTATGGACCACTTTATCACCTACTTATTACTGCACAAGATAGCACTAATAGAAGTCCATTGGGGCAGGTATCAGGTTGCCCCTCAGTTTTCAAAGGCTAGCTGCCAGATTAGTCTGTAATATAACAGAGTTTGCAGAAAAATCTATACCATTAAAGCTGTGATGTAGATCAGGAAACACACTGCGGCTCTAGGAGGTGGTGTGATTTTGGCTGCACTTGAACTGTCCTCAAGATTCAAGATTCAAAATTACACTAAGTACAGCGTAATTAAAGCAGTCCTTACAGTGCAATTCACTTACAATTTGGTGTGAGCTACAATTTTAAGAATTGAAAAAAAAATAAAACCAATTGTTATTAATATTAAACGTTCCTGTGCATCTAAAAAGCTAAAAAATGTAAAAATTAAGATCTGTCTGCCGCCTCCGCCTTGTGTGTGTGGAGTTTGCATGTTCTCCCCGTGCCTCGAGGGTTTCCTCCCGGTACTCCGGTTTCCTTCCCCGGTCCAAAGACATGCGTGTGTGTGCCCTGTGATGGGTTGGCACTCCGTCCAGGGTGTATCCTGCCTTGATGCCTGATGACGCCTGAGATAGGCACAGGCTCCCCGTGACCCAAGGTAGTTCGGATAAGCGGTAGAAAATGAATGAATGAATGAATGAAAGATCTGTCTGCCTTTTCTAAATCTTATTGGCTGGTAACAGATTGGCTGCTAACTACAGAAGTGGATATTTAACAAGAAAATTATACGATGAAGCGTCCAACAAACAGAGATTTCTTTAACATTTACAGTATGGAACGAGTCTCCAGACTGCACTTTGTTGTCAGTTTTCAGACATAAAAGAGTATTTAAGAGGGACATCTTTGGACTTCTGGTGCACTGCAAAAACTGTTTATACCCGTTAATGTTTGTTAATACCATTATTATGCTCCTGAGGAGCTCTTGGTTGCTTAATTCCACTCAACTATAAACAGTTGTAGAAAGGACATTATTTACATTTTCATTACTTAATTCCCAGTGTCACCTAAATGAGGATGAGGTTCACTTCTGAGTCTGCTTCCTCATTTCATCGCAGGGAGTTTTTCCTTGCCACCGTTACCTCCGGCCTGCCATTAGGATTAAACATTTATTTCATTTTAAACTTTATCATTTTTAATCTGTTTCTACAATGTTCAGTGTTAAAAGTGCTATACAAATATATTGAATTTCATTGTTCCACATCGCTGAACTCGATTAGAAAACCATACTGGTCTTTAATAAAACCTCTACAGATATTACAGATTAGCAGATTATTACAAATGGGCAGAAACACTATTCCGCATGCCTGCTTTCTCTCTGTTCATTACATTTTAAATTGCAATGTCCGCTTTTCTTTATTTTTATCTTTTATTTCTATCTTTGCATTCTACCTGTTCTTATTAAAGCACTTATTCCTGGCTTTCTGAATTTTTCAGACGTTATTGTCTTTGCATACTTTGTTCTCATATTATAATTAGCTGACATTTTCATTTTGTCAGAATGTCCTGCACTTTTTTTTTGTCACAACCAGAGTGCTTTATTCCACACTTTCTTTACCCTCACGTTCATCTGAATGCTGGTTTTTTATCCATCTTGTCAGCCTCGGCAAGCCCTCTTGCATTTAACATACAGCTCTGTGGACGACTCGGTGATGTGTTCGAAATGTTAAAGGAGGAATGACAAAGGTCGCAAGGAAAGGAAGGATCTCTCTTGCGCTGCTGGTTCTGACTGTTAATCAGGTAACTTTTTTTCTGCATTGCTCCATATATACTGTACACCATTTATTTTCTGGACGCCATTGTACGAAATTTTGCAATCACCCGTGTATCTGTGTATCTCTTTTTTCTCACTGTTGTTGTAACCGAATCTTCGCCCACATGTCTTCCTGCCTTTAACACATTTGTTTACTCTTTTGGATTTGTGTCTATTTGGAAAGCAATTTAATTTAACAGGATGTATATCATGTATTTCAAAGGTCTTCCATTAAAGACATTTGTACATGCTTATTGATTAAGTTGTTTGTATGAATGCTCATAATTCTGTTTTTTTTAACCCAAAGTACTTGTTTACTGCACTCAACCGTTTCTCTCTCTGTTTATCTCCCACTTGCAATGAACTCTGATAAATAAATACTTTGAAAAACATAACTCTTTTTAATGTTTTTTATTTGAAACATGGTTTTCTTTTATAGATCCTGGTCAGGTTAAACAGTCAAGCATTTGAAGCGACTGAGTGGCTTCACATAGTAAAAATCAGGAATAACATGAAAATTGTACAGAATTTGAGAGCTTCTAGTCCCCTGCTGTGATCTACAAGAAGTAACAAGCTCAATCTTGATCCTTTTCCTGACTTTTAATCTTGAATATATCACAGATTTTCTTACACCGTCTCTGATTCTGTTCTGCCTCCTGCAACCTCCTGTTAATAATAATAATAATAATAATAATAATAATAATATGTTTAGGGGCACGGTGGCTTAGTGGTTAGCACATTCGCCTCACACCTCCAGGGTCGGGGTTTGATTCCCGCCTCCGCCTTGTGTGTGTGGAGTTTGCATGTTCTCCCCGTGCCTCGGGGGTTTCCTCCGGGTACTCTGGTTTCCTCCCCGGTCCAAAGACATGCATGGTAGGTTGATTGGCATCTCTGGAAAATTGTCCATAGTGTGTGATTGCGTGAGTGAATGAGAGCGTGTGTGTGTGTGTGCCCTGCGATGGGTTGGCACTCCGTCCAGGGTGTATCCTGCCTTGATGCCCGATGACGCCTGAGATAGGCACAGGCTCCCGGTGACCCGAGGTAGTTCGGATAAGCGGTAGGAGATGAATGAATGAATGAATAATATGTTTAATTTATATAGCGCCTTTCCCAAGCTCAAGGACGCTTTACAAGTACATAGTGTAACATACATATTCGTCGGACATTTGCCCAGGACAAAGGATCATACATATACACACATATACATATTCGTCGGACATTTGCCCAGGATGAAGGATCACATGCAGCTGCATGAGATAATAGAGAAGACAGGACTATACACAAAAACATACAGTACAAGAGATAGGACTCTACATAGTACACGATACATACATTCTTATTCACAAACCATAATTCAGCCAGGTTTTTCGTTTAGCTTCTAAGTAATTATCATATTTTTAAATGTATTAATATCGCAAAGAATAACTGTGTGAATTTCATTAAAATTGAGATTTTTGTAGCTCAAGAGAGATATTCCTGGACACTTACAGAAAACATCAGGACTAGCTGAGACTGAATCAAGTCATGACTGAATTTTAAATGAAATGGAGTCATATTCATGTATTGCGTTAATGATTAATATGTTGTCTGTAAGACCTGATGTAAGGACCCAGGAGTTACTCTTATTCCTACACCTACGGTCCAGATCTGTGTGAAATGCTTAATAACCGCACTAAGCATTTCTACCTGCTGCTTTTAGGTTCCTGATCATTACAGAATGTATCAGCTGTTACTTTTTAAATTGCTTCGGTTTTATCGCATTACTCTGAGTCAGCAGTCTTGACCTCATTTACTATATAAGCGCTTTTCTACCAAATGCTACACTCGGGAAGCCTGAGAGCTATAACTGCCTGAATATGGTACCTTTTTTATACTAGGTTTAATAATAAGCAATTGTTTCTGGATGCATTCATAAAGGTCAAAGTAAATGTGTAGAGCTATAAAAGGGCCGGTACTGCTAAAAAAAAAAAGTGTCATAAAGATTTATGGTACAGGAAAAAAATATGAGCGTTTCCACAGGATGTGTGACTTCAATGACTTCCAAAAATGGCTTTCAGGAAAAGGGCAATGCATGCTGTACTATACATCAGCTATACATCAGCTTTAATTTTGCATATCAGCTATACAATTTAATTCTTCTGCCATTTTCATTCCCATCACTAAGCATTAATAAATCGCACTCCATCATTAACATTTAAGCTCCAAATGCATCTGTGTTTGACTAGGAATGACCTAGAACCGACAGAAGGACAAAAAGTGTGAACAGATCTCCATACTAGCCCAAATATCCATTAAGAGTGGTTAGATCTTACACTCTGACTGTAAACTTTTAAAGCCTGACCACGATTTTTTATTCACCATATCATTCATTCATTCATTCATCTTCTACCGCTTATCCGAACTACCTCGGGTCACGGGGAGCCTGTGCCTATCTCAGGCATCATCGGGCATCAAGGCAGGATACACCCTGGATGGAGTGACAACCCATCACAGGGCACACACACACACAATCACACACTACGGACAATTTTCCAGAGATGCCAATCAACCTACCATGCATGTCTTTGGACCGGGGAGGAAACCAGAGTACCCGGAGGAAACCCCCGAGGCACGGGGAGAACATGCAAACTCCACACACACAAGGTGGAGGCGGGAATCGAACCCCGACCCTGGAGGTGTGAGGCGAACGTGCTAACCACTAAGCCACCGTGCCCCCCTTTCACCTTATCAGTCCCAGTTATATTAAATTTACAATATTCATATTTATAATGCTTAAAGACACTGGTAAGGATGTTGAGATACGGCACACAGCAGAGTGTCTGAAAACCTTAAAAACAAGCTTTGGTTGCTAAGCAACATAATGTCAGGATCCAGCCCGGACTTTGGCCATGTGCGTTTGTTTTTGTTCTGTGTCACGTGTCTGCCTTGCCCTTGTCTCTTGTCATGTCTTTGTCCCTGTTTTGTGTCTTTTAGTTAATAAACCAGTTTGTTTTTATGCTATCCTGCATTTGGGTCTTTTTTACCCTGCATCGCTGACACATAACATACAAAGAGGGCTCTCACTTTGGCTTAATTACTGTATATTGGTTCAAAACTTTGATATCAGAGTTGCTTGTACTGTATATTAAGGATACATGCAACATAGATCAGCCAATCAGATTTCAGAGCAATCCATTTATAAAAAATATATACATTTATACAGGGGAAGTATTAGGGAAGTTGTATTTTTGAGGATTAATTTTATTATTGAACAACAACCATGTTCTCAATGAACCCAAAAAACTCATTAATAGCAAAGCTGAATATTTTTGGAAGTAGTTTTTAGTTTGTTTGTAGTTTTAGCTATTTTAGGAGGATATCTGTGTGTGCAGGTGACTATTACTGTGCATAATTATTAGGCAACTTAACAAAAAACAAATATATACCCATTTCAATTATTTATTTTCACCAGTGAAACCAATATTACATCTCAACATTCACAAATATACATTTCTGACATTCAAAAACAAAACAAAAACAAATCAGTGACCAATATAGCCACCTTTCTTTGCAAGGACACTCAAAAGCCTGCCATCCATGGATTCTGTCAGTGTTTTGATCTGTTCACCGTCAACATTGCGTGCAGCAGCAACCACAGCCTCCCAGACACTCTTCAGAGAGGTGTACTGTTTTCCCTCCTTGTAAATCTCACATTTGATGATGGACCACAGGTTCTCTATGGGGTTCAGATCAGGTGAACAAGGAGGCCATTTCATTAGTTTTTCTTCTTTTAGACCCTTTCTTGCCAGCCACGCTGTGGAGTACTTGGACGCGTGTGATGGAGCATTGTCCTGCATGAAAATCATGTTTTTCTTGAAGGATGCAGACTTCTTCCTGTACCACTGCTTGAAGAAGGTGTCTTCCAGAAACTGGCAGTAGGACTGGGAGTTGAGCTTGACCCCATCCTCAACCCGAAAAGGCCCCACAAGCTCATCTTTGATGATACCAGCCCAAACCAGTACTCCACCTCCACCTTGCTGGCGTCTCAGTCGGACTGGAGCTCTCTGCCCTTTACCGATCCAGCCACGAGCCCATCCATCTGGCCCATCAAGACTCACTCTCATTTCATCAGTCCATAAAACGTCTTCAGATATTTCATGGCCCAGTCTTGACGTTTCAGCTTGTGTGTCTTGTTCAGTGGTGGTCGTTTTTCAGCCTTTCTTACCTTGGCCATGTCTCTGAGTATTGCACACCTTGTGCTTTTGGGCACTCCAGTGATGTTGCAGCTCTGAAATATGGCAAAACTGGTGGCAAGTGGCATCTTGGCAGCTGCACGCTTGACTTTTCTCAGTTCGTGGGCAGTTATTTTGCGCCTTGGTTTTTCCACACGCTTCTTGCGACCCTGTTGACTATTTTGAATGAAACGCTTGATTGTTCGATGATCACGCTTGAGAAGCTTGGCAATTTTAAGAGTGCCTCATCCCTCTGCAAGATATCTCACTATTTTTGACTTTTCGGAGCCTGTCAAGTCCTTCTTTTGACCCATTTTGCCAAAGGAAAGGAAGTTGCCTAATAATTATGCACACCTGATATAGGGTGTAGATGTTATTAGACCACACCCCTTCTCATTACAGAGATGCACATCACCTAATATGCTTAATTGGTTGTAGGCTTTCGAGCCTATACAGCTTGGAGTAAGACAACATGCATAAAGAGGATGATGTGGTCAAAATACTCATTTGCCTAATAATTCTGCACTCCCTGTATACTCACCTATACAACAGTGCACTGGTAAATAACCAAAGTCTTTTGAAACATATAATATTTTAATAAAGTACTCAACATTTGGTTTGAAGTACTGACCATAAATAAAGAAATTGCCACTTCTTGGATTAAAAACCGAATTGTGTTTATTTCTTCTTTGGCCAGATCTTAAAATGATTCCTACTCTAGACTTTAAGACCAACTTCTATCCACCTTAGCCATTCTGTGAATTTTAACTGAAAGCCTTGCCAGATTCTGAGATCGTTCTGGAAGAAGAATCAGTTTCCTAATAACACAGTTGACATGATGTGGTTCAAGTTTGAAATTCCTCAAGATTCATTCCAACCACACAAAATCATTCTTGTGCTCTTAGTTACACTAAAGAGACAGCAGGGAAAATTATACTCTGCTGAACATTCTTTCTAATGTCTTAAGTGTGCAGTAAAGTTGCCGGTTAAACCAGTGACGGTGGACATCTCTGATGTTGGGCATCAAACAGTACCTGCGTGATGAGCACGAGGCTTTGAAAGATCTCCATGTGGATGACAGCTCTGAATCTGAAGTTGAATTTCAGCAAAAATGATGTAGTGTACATTCCTTGTAATGTGAAGATCTTGTGATCTTCTTGGACAAGCCTCAGATCTGACATCCTTGGTGTAACCACAGACAACTTTCTTGACTCATTCACTCACTCACTCATTTTCTACCGCTTATCCGAGCTTCCTCGGGTCACGGGGAGCTTGTGCCTATCTCAGGTGTCATCGGGCATCAAGGCAGGATACACCCTGGATGGAGTGCCAACCCATCGCAGGGCACACACACACACTCATTCACTAACGCAATCACACACTACGGACAATTTTCCAGAGATGCCAATCAACCTACCATGCATGTCTTTGGACCGGGGGAGGAAACCAGAGTACCCGGAGGAAACCCCTGAGGCACGGGGAGAACATGCAAACTGCACACACACAAGGCGGAGGCGGGAATCGAACCCCCAACCCTGGAGGTGTGAGGCAAACGTGCTAACCACTAAGCCACCGTGCCCCCCTTCTTGACTCATGTCACTAAACTATCTTGGTTTCTCCTCTGCAACATTAGAGTGATTTGACTACTTCTATCCACAGTGGCCACTCGTTCATCTCCTGTCGTTTCAAGACCGGACTTACCATGGCTGCCTCTGCGTACCATCCAAAGACATCCTAAGCAATAATCCAAAATACAGCTGTGCGACTATTTTGAAACCCACAATTTCTTCAACACTACCCTGCTGCTAGCCAGGAATTAAAACACTTGTATACAAAGCCAAAAATGGACCAATGCTCACCTAAAATAAAACACTAATCACTGCGGTCCTCATCATGCTCCCTTGGAGTCTTTTGCACCGCTCAGTTAGACCCAGCATCTCTCAGGATAAAAGGAGGACATGCATCAAGGTTCCTGGCACTAAGATGGTTGAATGAACATTTTCTAACTTTTTTTTTCTTTCCAACAGTTGACTGTCAGCTTCAAATGATGACTAAAGACCTATCTCTTCACTTAAATTAGCACTTTGTTATTGTAAAAAAAAAAAAACTTTACTTATTATATTTTTGTTTTTTGGCCTGTGAATGAAATTAGACACAGGTGTGACAAAGGAGGCCTCATTGGTTCTGTGGTAAACTGCTAGAAATTAGATTTCATTTATAACTGTCAGTGTAGAGGACGTTCACACACAAAGTCTGTCCGTCTCTGTCTCTCTCTCTATCTCTCTCTCTCTTACACACACACACACACACACACACACACAAAGCCAGCTCCACTGTTTGTCATGGCTGACTCCCACTCATTAGATTGCTCTGAAAACAATGTGGCCTGACAGCAAACCATTATCATTAGCCACTGAGCAAATCACACACACTGCTCTAAGTGATGCACTTGTCAGTGCCTGGGGTGTTTAATTCTCTGATTCGATCTGACGAGAAAAAAAAGGTTGTGTAAATACCATGCTCTTTAGCGGGAGAAGTAAATAAAAATGTTTAGAAATAGAGAAATCTAATAACGTATGAATATAGTTTACATTTAAACTTTTGTAAGATTTTAAAGATTTCCATTTATGAAACAAGATGCAAGACTGTATAATTAGAGGCAAAAGACTTGTTATTCAATTAGGTACACACACGCAGAGATGTTGCCCACCCCTTTCAAACCCCTGTTGCATTATTTGCACTAGAATAGAATTTCAATAGAACAGAAATATGTGGAAAAGTAATGAAGCTGTGCATTGTTACAGAATTAATTACAAATGTTTTCTCTTTCAAAATTGAGTCCCCAAAAAGTAATGGGGGTCACGTCGTTGGAGAACAATTACAGATCAACGGGATGACACATTATTTAAGTGTGTGTGCTGTTTGTTCTTCATTGCTGTGATGAAATTTAATTAAATTTATGATTAAACTTAATTAAACGAAGAGGTTGAAAGAGGTTTACCAAAAGCTAAAACAGATTGAAAGCTTTACCAAAAGCTATAAAAGGATCGTATTTTCTGTATGCAAGGTTCTGCATGTACAGTATGAATTCTTATCACTGGGAATTCCTTTCACTTTTACTTAATTTATACGCTTTTGGCATCAAAGGTGTGAATGTGCGATGAATATCTAATACAACTTTGCTGCGATAATATTAAGTCATTTTGAGAGACCGAGACATAAGCTGAAGAAATAATTCTCAATAATTGAAACTTAGTGAAGGGTATAATTTTGTCATCATCTGGTGAAAATGGAAGGCAAATATAATAAATGCATTTTGGTTGTGTACATTGCAGGTGGTAATTTAGTCCATTGACTATTTGAGTCTTTGCTCAACCAGGCATTTCTAAAGAATAATAGGGCTTTTCCGAACAGGACACTCTTGCCTCTGAGTCTTTTCCCTTCAAGGGGACAGTTCTTTCATGGGACTTCACTTAGCTGGATATTTCTTCCCAGTATGGAGCTTTGTACAGTGGCTACAGCATAAAGATTCAACCCAAATAGGAATTATGCTCAACCTGAGGCTTCTGCCTAATCAAAGAGGTTGTCTAGCAGATGGTTTTTTCCCAATCAGGGTTTTTTCCAACATTATTTCTAATAGCATATGGCTTCTGTCTGTCACGAGTCCATGTCCAAGTAGTGTTTATGTCCAACATGAGTCTGTGTCAAAATGGGGCTTATGCACATCCTCATGTCTGTTTGTCTTAACGGAACCCAATCAAGGATTTTTATGAGCTGGTGGCTTTTGCTGAACTACGGACTAATACCCATGCTTTGCCAAGCAGTTGGAGTTTGTCCATCATGGGTCATTATCCAAACATTTTTATATCCAACATGGGGTTTTGCACAATAAGTGGCTTCTGTTCAGTCATGGGTCCAAATAGAACTTATGCCTAATCAAACATACTGTACAGCAGATGACATCAACCTAACCAAAAGCTTTTACCCAATATGAGGCTTTGTGGAGGAGGATGCTTTTACTTAACATGGGTATTTGTCCAAATAAAACTTTGCCCAAACAGATGGTTTCTGTACAATCAGGAATTTTGACCAGAAGATAAAGTCAGTCCAACCATAATACATCCATCACACAGGGTGTTATGGCACAGGGGGTTTTCCTCAACATGGGGCTTCGTCCAAATTGGACTTCATCCCAACATGGGACCTCTTCCCAATCAGGGATTCTGTCCAGCAGGTGATTTCTATGCAACCAGTGGCATTCACCCAACATGGCATTGTGCAGCTGGTGGCTCCTGTCTATCATTGGTCTTTTTCCAAATAAGGTTTGTGTTCAACATGGACTGGACCCAGTCGAGACTTTTGCCAGGCAGCATTTTATCCAGCAGAAGTCTTCTGTCCAACCAAGGGCTAGAAATAAGAAAATTCATTTTCATGAGCAAATTTCTTTCATAACCATAAACTGTCTGGTTTAATTTCTACTTTAGTCCTTTGCTGCTGTCAGGATGAGACAGAGAAAGAGAGAAAGAGACTCCCAAAGCTATTGTGAGCAAAATGTTGACACAGTGCAGTCAGGATCAGGGCACAAAAGGTGAGAGGTGCAGGGGAAAAAAAATGTAATAAAATGCCCCATAAAGCTGAAAAAGCATTTATTTAATATTTTGGTCAGGGACCTCAAAGTGTTCCATCTGATATATAAAATGTCTTTTAAAAACCTGCAGAAAACTTATTTGGTCTTCTTTTGGATATCATTGTTTTATGTATGCACAATCAATTTATTTTGCAGCTATTAGATTTCTAGATAAAACTGAATAAATTGCCTGGTGAGCTGTTAAAGGAAAGACAGAAATGAATGGTAACCATTGCCTAGGGATTCATCTACAGGGAGTGCAGAATTATTAGGGAAGTTGTATTTTTGAGGATTAATTTTATTATTGAACAACAACCATGTTCTCAATGAACCCAAAAAACTCATTAATAGCAAAGCTGAATATTTTTGGAAGTAGTTTTTAGTTTGTTTGTAGTTTTAGCTATTTTAGGAGGATATCTGTGTGTGCAGGTGACTATTACTGTGCATAATTATTAGGCAACTTAACAAAAAACAAATATATACCCATTTCAATTATTTATTTTCACCAGTGAAACCAATATTACATCTCAACATTCACTAATATACATTTCTGACATTCAAAAACAAAACAAAAACAAATCAGTGACCAATATTGTCAGGACTCTGCCTGGACTTTGGCCATGTGCCTTTTGTTTGTTTTCATGTTCACGTGTCTGCCCCGCCCTTGTCTTTTCCGCCCCGCCTCTGCACACCTGTCCCTCATGTTTATTGATTATCTGTATTATTTAATTGAGCCGCGTTGCCTCGTGCAGCGCGGAATCCTATTGTCTCCTGTCGTCGTCATGGCCGGTTATGTCTGTGTCCTGTTTCGTGTGTATTTCAGTTATTAAATTCCCTGTTTTTGTTAAGCTGTCCTGCATTTGGGTCCATTTTTATCCCGCGTTCGCTGACAAATATAGCCACCTTTCTTTGCAAGGACACTCAAAAGCCTGCCATCCATGGATTCTGTCAGTGTTTTGATCTGTTCACCGTCAACATTGCGTGCAGCAGCAACCACAGCCTCCCAGACACTCTTCAGAGAGGTGTACTGTTTTCCCTCCTTGTAAATCTCACATTTGATGATGGACCACAGGTTCTCTATGGGGTTCAGATCAGGTGAACAAGGAGGCCATGTCATTAGTTTTTCTTCTTTTAGACCCTTTCTTGCCAGCCACGCTGTGGAGTACTTGGACGCGTGTGATGGAGCATTGTCCTGCATGAAAATCATGTTTTTCTTGAAGGATGCAGACTTCTTCCTGTACCACTGCTTGAAGAAGGTGTCTTCCAGAAACTGGCAGTAGGACTGGGAGTTGAGCTTGACCCCATCCTCAACCCGAAAAGGCCCCACAAGCTCATCTTTGATGATACCAGCCCAAACCAGTACTCCACCTCCACCTTGCTGGCGTCTCAGTCGGACTGGAGCTCTCTGCCCTTTACCGATCCAGCCACGAGCCCATCCATCTGGCCCATCAAGACTCACTCTCATTTCATCAGTCCATAAAACCTTAGAAAAATCAGTCTTCAGATATTTCTTGGCCCAGTCTTGACGTTTCAGCTTGTGTGTCTTGTTCAGTGGTGGTCGTTTTTCAGCCTTTCTTACCTTGGCCATGTCTCTGAGTATTGCACACCTTGTGCTTTTGGGCACTCCAGTGATGTTGCAGCTCTGAAATATGGCAAAACTGGTGGCAAGTGGCATCTTGGCAGCTGCACGCTTGACTTTTCTCAGTTCATGGGCAGTTATTTTGCGCCTTGGTTTTTCCACACGCTTCTTGCGACCCTGTTGACTATTTTGAATGAAACGCTTGATTGTTCGATGATCACGCTTCAGAAGCTTGGCAATTTTAAGAGTGCTGCATCCCTCTGCAAGATATCTCACTATTTTTGACTTTTCGGAGCCTGTCAAGTCCTTCTTTTGACCCATTTTGCCAAAGGAAAGGAAGTTGCCTAATAATTATGCACACCTGATATAGGGTGTAGATGTCATTAGACCACACCCCTTCTCATTACAGAGATGCACATCACCTAATATGCTTAATTGGTTGTAGGCTTTCGAGCCTATACAGCTTGGAGTAAGACAACATGCATAAAGAGGATGAAGTGGTCAAAATACTCATTTGCCTAATAATTCTGCACTCCCTGTATTTAGGTATTCTGGTAAGTATTTTCGCACACCGAAGGCAACATCAATGCAGACCTACAAGTAGGAGTTGTAAATGAGGTTTTATTCAGCAATTCAAGACTTCACATTTTATATTGGTGTGCTTTACAGATCAAACAAAAAAAGGTAAATAGATCTTAAAGAGTGCTGAGTATTCAGGTGAATATCAAAATTTCCCCGGAAAATCTTACCTGCATTCAGAATCCCACACTCACATTATAAATCTATGACTTTCACATGAATTTTCCTAAGCTACTGTATATAAAAGATCATTTGAAAGCATTTGTGAGATGTGGTAGCTCAGTGGTTAAGGTGTTCGACTACTGATCGGAAGATCGTTGGTTCGAATCCCAGGTCCACCAAGTTGCCACTGCAGGGCCCCTGGGCAAGGCCCTTAACCCCCAATTGCTCAGGTGTATAAACTGAAATAAGACAATGTAAGTCACTCTGGATAAGAGTGTCTGCTAAATGCTGTAGACGTAAAGTGAAAAATCCAACTACTACATACATGAAGACATTAGTACATATGTTTACACACACAAACCTTTAATACACAGGGCACCAGGAGTGGTCTTCACTCAACCAGCTGCTTCAGGAAGCAGGTACAGTACATTCTGTCCAAGACTGTTTTTTGTCCAAATGGTGTTTATGGTGAATATGGTGCTATGGTCCAGTCAGAGATTTTTCACAGCAGGTGGCTTATGATCAATCAATGGCTTTCATGTAACAATGGGCTTTGTGAAACGTGGTGGTTTCTGTGCATCATTTTGTCCAATTGGGGCTTATGCACAAACTGGTGCTTTGTTCAAATGGGATTTTGAGTAATAGATGGCTTCTGCCCAAACGACATCTATTGACCTATATGAGGCTTTGCGCAACAGGTGGCTTTTCTCCAACATGTGGTCTATTATTGGTCTCTGTCCAGAACACAGGTATGCCCAGCATGGGGTTTCTGTACCTGATCAGGAATTTTGACAAGCTTTGTCCATTTGGTGCGTTTTCCCAACATGGGTCTTCCCCCAGCAAGACTTTATTCAGTAACTTTCCCGATCCCTACACTGCATTTTTCTGTTTCTCAAACCATGTGTTTCTTGCAAATTTGAAATATTGCACAAAACCACTTAATTTATATTAAATGCCATTTTCAATAATAAGTCTGTATAAGCCCGAAACAGTGTCTATTAGGTGTTTGTATTAATGATGCAGCACTTTCGATTTTTCTTGCTTTAAGTCTGTGGAGTCTGGCTCATGGCTCTGTATTGATCCATACACTTGTAATGAATTGAGAAAAGTGATTTAATCATGAAACCCATTTTCTATTATACAATGTATCTGTGCTTTGCCTAAGGAACTTGTTTACAATCACATTTATAGACGTCATAGCTGAAGAAAAAGAACTGGCAGAAGCAAACCTTGGCTTTTTTTTTATACAAATCAGTTTAATTAGCCACTTAAAAATATCAACTGTCTTATTACAGGTGATCGAACAAGGCTTTTTATTAAAACCTCAACTCTTAGCCTCATGAAAGCATAAAGGCTCAATTCATTGTACTACATGTTTGACACAAGATGTATCTTTCACCAAATAAAACGTCTATATAACAGGAGTTACAGATGAAGATACACTAGCTAAAAAAACAATGTTTTCCAAAAGGGTTTAAAAGAAGTTGAAACATTTTAAAAGCAGAACACTGCATTATCCTGTAACTCATCCTCTATTAATGATATGTCAAAGACATTTATGTGCACAAACAGCTCACATCAGCATTCAGCTAGGGTATATAAATCTATTATGGTCTGTGTTGAAGATGTTTGAGCTCCTTTGTGTTGCCATCCATCCATCCATCCATCCATCCATTCATCCATCTTCTACCGCTTATCTACCGCTCTATCTTATTCTACCGCAGTCTAAGCAGGGACGTCCAGACTTCCCTCTTCCCTGACACTTCCTCCAGCTCTTCCGGGGGAATACCGAGGCGTTCCCAGTCGAGCCGAGAGACATAGTCCCTCCAGCGTGTCCTAGGTCCTCTGAGCTGCAAGGCGAAGCTCTCTATTTACCAGTCGATCTACGATCCTACCCTTTGTGTTGCATTTGTTTATAACTTATTTTGGAAGTTATTTATCACCAACACGCAGTTCTGTTACATTTGCCTCTGCTTGATTTATTAAACAGGTGTGCGGCAATCTACTTTCAATCGCTATGATGATCACTGGTGTCTGTTGCAAATGTAGCTGGTTAATTATTTACACTCACAAGCTGAATATGCAACTCAAGTTAACACTGGCTTATGATTCCCTTTGGACTTTTAGAGATTATTGTTATTTGCAACACAGCGGTGTTGAATTCTCAAATCTCATTTGTTAGAAATTTTTCTCTACCATCAGCTATGACAATAGTTCTGGCTGTAAGTGAATTGATTGAAAGGTAATCCTAAAAATGTGCTAGTTTGCTGACTGATATGGTAAGGTTTTCTGTAAAGAGATGTTTATTTAGCACTGTTGGAAGAAGTCTCCAGTTTCAGGGTTTTTTTCCCCCCAGAGCTAAAGCAGTTACTTGAAATTTCCCAATGTTCTCCTTTATGACAAGAGGCCTTCAAGACTCTAGAAGAAGGTGATGGTGATGAAACTGTTTATCTTGTTTGAACTTGTGCCATGGATGTTCCAAATAATCCTAACTTTAAACTAAATAATATAATACTGTCATCGTTTAATAAATAAAATAACATGGGGTCGATTTGCTGTGGAATAAAACAATTTATAAAACAAAATCACTTCAGAACTTTGTTATAGAAAAATACTTATCTTCAGGGAATTAACTTGATTTTTTTTCCTGGAACACATATCCTGGAAGATATTTCTAAAGAAGCTGGATGCCTGAAGGTTTAATATCCAACTTAAATATTGCCTGAATGGTGACTTGTTCAGTTTGCTTCCACTATCCTGGGCTAAGCAGTTTAAACAGAGATTTTCCATCTGTTTTGTTCCCTTAATACTCTGGCTTAGTGGGTGAGCACATTATTTCCTCTCCTGAGTCATGGCATGAGCGACACCATGCTCCAAACAGTAGCCCCTGGCTGTGCTATAAGTCATAATTACCTGAAAGTCAGTGAAATGTATGTCCCTGTCATAAGGACAAGTAAATGCGACCAGACAGATTAACCTGAGCCGACCTGCTCCGTCTCTAATAAATGTGTCATAGCTGTCAATCAGTCTTTTTATTTTTAACTGAATAACAAAAAATCTCTCATGTCATACCATGGCAGCTAACAGCCAGTCTGTTAAAATATAAGAGTGCAATTTGGGACCTAAAAAGCTTTGTGGTTTCTTGTTAACAATGTAAAATTGAATGTATTATTTTTTTTATTTGATTAAATTTGATAAAGAAGAAAGGCTGGTGATTAAAACATTATGAACATGTGAATGCATGTGTGTTTCTTCTTCTTTGTGGTACAGTATAGTCTCCGGAAACTACCGGAAAGATGAAAAAAAAATAAAGGAAACCGATTTTCTGAATTTAATTAGAAACTAGCCAGCTATTACTACAAGATACATTTCAGATTTTCTTCTGTGTTCATGTTTAATTAGTCCTTTTGAAAGTGCAGCACTTATATTTGGGAACTTTTGGTGGAAATGAAGCTCTAGCTCAGTTCCTCCAGCAGTAATAACTTCTGTCATGAAACGAAAGGAAATGTATGTTAATGGATGAGGAGAGAGAATAGGCCTGTTTTCCAGCTATGCTTGTTTGTAGTATCTTTGGTGCTCTGTACATTCTAAGAAATAATTCATAGAGTTAGTCAGTAAATAAAGTTTAAAATAAAAAAAAAAACATTTTCAGCATAAAAAATACAGTTTGTTACATGTACTTGTATTGTTGAGTTGATAACTCATTGTACTGTAAGATGTCTGTCAAAATGAAAATAATGAATATTGCCTTAATTATATATCGATTTTGAATAAACAGTTTAACTTTAACGCAACAGCAGAAAAATATTAAGTTAGTGAAACTTGTATATCTAGTGAGAGTCCTTTAAAACCTGAATAAAGGGTGAATTTGCAAGGACTTGTTTTGGTGCCAGAGAGGAAGTATAACGAGGAGCCGGAAAAATGGGAGAACTGCGAGTTTGAAATTTTATTTGAGGCTATTAGTGAGTAACTATTTCTGATTTGTTTTAATCTCAGCAGCTACTACACACAGTGCAGGAAATCGTTGTCACATGACACCAAAACTAAAATTACAGCGTGTCCTAAACTAATTCATCGATTCTAACTGAGTTTTAGTTAGCTAGTGTGTTCAAACAGACTTTATGAACAGTTTTTTAGTGGCAGCTAAATGATCTTATGTTGATGACCTAGTTGTTTTTGTGTGAGTTTAAACGTTAATTATTCCACAACTAAAGAACTTTCTGTGTCTGTAAACACATGCTGCAAAAGCCACCATTTTTGACCCATTTTGTCTTTACACCATTTAATTTAATTTTTTTTTTTTTTAATTTAAAACTCTGCTGCATAATGTTTGATAGTTAGGCAACTGGCAAATTTTTTTACGTTTGCAATCAGTAAAATAGTTTAAAACAGTTTATTTCATAAGGTTTTACTGTCAGATCATAAGTTTAAAAGGTCTGAACTTTTCTTGCAGTGTAGTTTGCCTTTTTGTAAAAAGCACAACATGGCACATTTCTGTGCCTTTTTTGCCAACTGATTTGTTCTTGTTTTTCAGTTTCAATAATGAAGCATCATAGGCAACATATTTTATATATTATTGTACGTTATAGATTAAATAAATTAATTGTAATATGTAACTCCTGTGTCCATGAATGTCCTGTTTCTTTACAGGACGATTCTGTGGAAAGTAGGGGAAAGGCTGCTATCTGTTCCTTAGTGGTGTGTCTCAGAGAAAAGGAGGAAAATCTCTTTAAAGAGCACTTGGTATGTAAATGTAAATCAGACACTTACGCTCCGACACACTTTGTGTACTTTGTATTACTCCTATTTTTAAATGTGACTTAAAACAGTGACATTAATTATGACCTACATAGGATGATGTGGATATTACAAATGAAGTACTGTAGATTATCGTAACTAGAGGTGCCACAAATTCTGACCCAGCCGGCATAAGGATTTTTATTGAGGGAACAAAAGTCCTACAAGACCTGCATCTACCTAGAGCCTGTGCCCAGCTAATGGAGCTGATATATACTGTACACTCAACCTCAGCTAACCAAAGGAACTGAAAAATACTTTTGAGGTGTTTCAAAAAAATATTTCTTGAGCTGGATGGTCTGAAAGCTAGCCCGAAGGTAATGTCTCTAAAAATATAAACTGCTGTCCTAAAAATGTGAGGATTGATCTGAGTCCTTCTGAAATGTTGCACCGTTTTGTGTAAAAGTTTTATTGTTCATACAGATACAGCAGCTATACTTTTGATAGTTAGAGTTAATGTTAATGTTACAGGAATGTTGGTTGTTTGAGGCAATATTTCAGGGCTGTTAGTTTAGGATAAGGGGATTCATAATCTGGCCATTTTGCCTATGTTGTTGAAGTATATTTAGCACATTTCCCATGATTTATTTTTATTATTGTTTTATTTTTTTCTGGAAGTAAAACCAGTAACAAAGTAACTAAGAAAAAATGCTTCTGTTTTAATAAAAGTCCTGGATAATTGATCCTTTTGTCCAAGTATTTCTTTTATAAAAATAGAGATTCGTCATAAAACTGGAATGGCTGTGTTACTTCTTCTGATTGAAGTAAAATAAGTGACTTACACTCAAAAAAATGAAGGTAACAATGTGCATGTTCATTTCTGAGTAGAACAGAATCAAAATTAATAAGTTATAATCGCTTAAATTATATAATTTCACCGATTAATATCACTAAATCTTTGTAATTAAAATGAAGTTGTTTCAACTTAATTAAGCTTTTAGAGGTTAAGTCAAAACATATTGGTTGTACTAAACAAATTGGGTTAGTCCAACTATAAAGGTTTCATAATATTCATTTAAAAATGACTGAGTTGAAATTACTGAAAAATATGCCTGCAAATTGTTACCTTACTTTTAAGTAAAGCCAGTGTATTTTTTTTTAGCGTCTATGTTTGCTTCTGCATTGTATGAGTGTGAATGTGCCATGTGATGGGTTGGCACACCGTCCACGTTGTGACCCTGGGACTGACTTCTGGGACTGGACATGTAACTCACAAGACAGACTAAGGAGGCAAGATGCAAATGCAGGGTGAGTTTAAGGCAAAAAAACAAAACAATACAAAGGTCAGTGAGAACTGTGGAGGTGCAGAAAAAAAATAATGCCTGAAAATATAAAAAAAGTCACAAGAATGAGAACATACAAAAACAATAATCTAAAAGAACAGGTCAAAAACATACAAAGTTCATTCAGAGCTTTTTTTTTTGCAAACCATCTATATCCAAGAAGAAATGAGAGACAAATATTGTAAAACACGGCAGAGATACAAAAGGATTACACTAAAACAAAGGGGCTTAAAAAAGGGAAGAACCAACCACATAAATGGGGAACACCCATTCAATTAAAGTCATGGCATGCAAGTGGCTGTTGAGAGTTGTAGACCGTGCCGGCCATATTTGTCGGGCGCTGCGAAATGGGATTATTATTTTTTTTAATGACTCTTTTATGACGTGATTACAACTGATACAACTAATCTGAAAATGTTTTGCAAATGTTCCTACTGGAGAAATGCATTTAACTTTCTTGAACCACTGACACACACCAAAAGACATTTCCTCTGAAAAAATATTCTTAATCTTTCATTCCATATCATTAAAGATTAACATCTGAGATTGATGGGGGTCAGTACGTTTTCTTTCTCACCCATGCAGAACTTTTCTCAAGAACAATACACATATTCATATTCGAAGTATGTCACAGCTTCTTTAATCTCTCGGTATTTCACATCAGTAATTAATACAGAAAGCAGCAGTTTTGTTAGAATTAGAAATAGCAGTGAATGTCAAAGGAGAGCAGAATCCAATTTGAGAGATCATAATGAAGGTATAATGAAAAAAATGATGAGGATCCAGATGTGCAAAGCTGATAGAGAAACTAGAAGTATTGTAGCTATAATTGCAGACACAGATCGTACCACGTGTGTGTGTATGTGTGTGTGTAAATACTTGACCAACTAATGTTTTTTTTTTGTTCAATTAACTTTTGTGTCACAATACAAATGATACCTTTAAATTACAATTAAAACACCATGAAATGTGAGGGGGGCGTATACTTTTGCAAGGCACTGGAGCAACAAGACATAACATGTCCACGTTTAGCAGGGAAGCAAAAAAGGAGGATGAGAAACTGCTGGTGTTTACGGACTCTAGGCAGTGTGACAGCGATGGTTTTCAGATGTCCTCTGGGTGCTGATGTTTGAACACTGAAATGAGAATAATAAAAGATGTAGCTCTTGTTTAACGCCGCCGTCTTTTTGGCGGGATGCGTTTCCACTTATTGCGCTGAGAGAGTAGCCATGTGCTTAGGGAAGGAAACAAAGTAAATGCAATCATGCTGGAACGTGACAGATACTCATTAGGAGCTAATGGAAGCTTCTCGGCTCCGTCAGCCCCTCGTTTTCATCGTCTCAGTCTCCATCTGCTACAGTACTTCCATCCTGTCTCCAGCTCTCTGATGATAAGACTATGGTTCTTACTTTAGCACAATAGCTGAAGTAGGAAGAAATGTTGATGCAAGTGAACAACTTTATCTTCTCTCTTGGGATTTGCGGCGCCTGTGAGCCGGGCGCTGCATGGCAACTTTTCAGCATATGAGGGATGGTGAACGTCGAAGTGTCTGGCTGTGCTGATTTGTTGTAGTCGCTTCCCGGTGCATGAAGTCTGTGTCTGTTCTTCAGGATAAAAGTAGAATTCTAGCGTTCAGCCACAAGGAGCAGCAGGAACTGTTGCCTACTCACAGCTTTAAGGTTCAGCTTGAATTACATCTTTTTCAATCCTCAGCTGTCCTGTGCTGCCTGGAGGATCCAAGTCCTGTTTTTAGGAGCTGAAGGTTTTAAATTCTGAGATGCTTTTCTCTTCACAATGATTAAACAGAGTGATTATTTGAGTCTTATGGTAGTCTTCCTGTCAGTTAAAATCATTCTAGCAATTCTCCTCTGACTTTTCTCATAGACCTACTGTAGCTTTTCTACCTGCAAAACTGGATGATTACTTTTCTTTTATTTCTTCTTTTTTTTTCTCTGTACCATTCTGTTCAAAATCGATGATGTGATAAAGTAATAATGATGAGTGTTCAGCCCGTCTGTCACTAACAACCATTCCAAGCACTCAGTTACTGAGATCATGTATGTTTTTTATTATTAGTTGATGCATAATTTAAAGTCCACATTAGGACTTTAATAAAAGAGATTGTACCCTCTCCAAGTTGTGTTCCTCTTTATGAAGATTTCGGACCTTCAGCGAGAAGATGCTAACTCCATGTGGTCTTTAGGGACAACAACCGCATAATCAATACACAATTGTCTGACTATGTGACTGTAGAAAACACATTATTCATAACACTCTCTGGTGTTTATAACAGTTTATATTCACACCCTCCAGTGTCACCCAAATGAGGATGAGGTTCACTTTAGAGTCTGGTTCTTCTCTTTTTCCTCACCACAATAACCTCAGTCCCCTTAGGCATTGTTCAAGTTTAATATTAATCTTAAACCTTTGTATAATATTAATCTTTGTGTAATAAACTTTTTGTACTATATTTCCTATGTTTTGTAAATCTACATTTAGACGGTATCCAATGTTAAAAGTGCTATACAAATAAAATTTGAGTTTTTGTTTTAATCCAGTGAAACATTATCTGGTGTGTTTTGACCTGGCGATTTAAGATTATGATTAGGTTTACTCTTGAGACATGGATTTCTTTTGTTCTCCAGTATAGTTACTTCCTACCAGGAGCACATGATCGTTTGCATGTTGTGATGAAACCACATGATTCATCTTGCCCCAAATGTGGAAAATCTGTGAAAATTTTGAAAAAATCCAAGAATTTCTAAATGTAGAAAGATAGAATTTGATGATTTTGTGTTGATTTCTGTAATTGCAAAGGAAAGAAAAACCCACCACAGTGGGTTAATGACATCTAAAATGTGTGTGATCCTAATTTGTTGTATTTGTTTTTGAAAAAAACAAAAACATGATGTGGGGGGCATGGTTCTTTAGTGGTCAGCACGTTCGCCTCACACCTCTAGGGTTGGGGGTTCGATTCCCGCCTCCGCCTTGTGTGTGTGTAGTTTGCATGTTCTCCCCGTGCCTCGGGGGTTTCCTCCGGGTACTCCGGTTTCCTCCCCTGGTCCAAAGACATGCATGGTAGGTTGATTGGCATCTCTGGAAAAATTGTCCGTAGTGTGCGATTGCGTGATTGAATGAGAGTGTGTGTGTGCCCTGCGATGGGTTGGCACTTCGTCCAGGGTGTATAGATGCCCGATGACGCCTGAGGCTCCCCGTGACCCAAGGTAGTTTGGATAAGCTGTAGAAAATGAGTGTGAGTGAGTGAGTGAGTGAGTGAGTGAGTGAGTGAGTGAGTGAGTTATAAAGATGTGATTACCACACCTGTTCCCTATAGTGTCTTCAGCTTCTCGTCTGTTCACGCCCCTGAACATGAAATCGAACACCAGAGGAGGTGAGAGAGAGCTTAATTTGATTTCAGGACCTGACTGTATGTGTAACACAGGTGAATTGAAGACAGCTTCTTGTATTTAACCCTCTCTTAGTGCAGGTCAGTGGACTTTGTGTGAATAATCAATAAGACAAGGCCTGAGGCTGTGCCTCCATCAGCAGAATCTAAGTGGCACAATGCACACCGTCACACTGCTACACTGTGTGACACCTACACACTGGTGGACCGAGAGTGTGATCATCAGTCTTCTCATACAAGCCACGCTTGGCAATACGGCAAGATTGCTTCGCCTGCTGTGACAGCTTTCCTCCTCCTGCATCCATAATAGCTGAGCTGCCAACATTGCTAACAAGAATATCCTAGCAGGCAAAGAGAGAGAAAAAAAAGAATTTTTCTGGAAAAAATATTGCATATGCTGGATAAGTGGATGAGACAGACCAAGCTAACTGGGATAACAGGATAACTGGGAAGTGATATCCTAGTGGTTTAAGTGTTGGTCTACCAATTGGAAGGTTGTGAGTTCAAATCCCAGGTCTATCTATATGTCTGTCTGTCTCAATGCAGATTTGCGTGTTTGAATCTTGACTTGACAGATTTCCAGCATTTTAAGATGTTACAGATTGATTTTTGACTGATCTTTATACCTACTTAACTGTCTATATACATATCTATCCACTAATATATCAAACTATGTGTCTATTATTTGTCAGTGTGGCAAACACTGTTTTCTTGTTTTTTTTTCCCTTTCTTTTTTCGCTTTTTTTGCCCTAAATTTAGATCCCCTTTGAGCAAGCCACCGGGTGACTGTGGCAAGAAAAAAAGTCCCTTTCTATGAGGAAGAAACCTTGAGAGGAACCAGGCTCAAAATGGGACCCATCAAAAGATTCCAGATTTTGTTGTTTTTATAGATTTTGATATTTTCATGCTGCAGTCCGAGAGTCAGAGTCTCAGTGAGAGTAAATATCTTTAATAAGAGTAAACTGTACGAGAAGGCAGAAAAGATACAAAACAATTAAAAAAAAAAACAATAAAGATGGCATAAAAACAACCTAAAATATCACAAAAATTTTTTGATGAATACTAATGTTTTTATGCCACAATCTGTGAAGGTCACATTCTGTTATCTCCTGCCTCCACAGAAGGAGCAGCTCCAGGTTTTAAACCCTCTGCCTCCACAGAAAGAGAAACAATATTCTGCAGCCTTCTGATTCCACGGAAAAAAGTCCAGAAAAGCATTTTGGTCTTGGAGTGCTTGTATGGTTCTTTTTTCTGTGAGCATCTCGAATTTGTACAAGACACGCAACAAGGCCCCTAATGATGGGAATGCTCTGAAAATAAAATTTGGTCAAACATTAAAATACACAAGAACATAAAATACTAAGCAGTTGCTTAGATAATAATTTTCCTGTAATTGTAATTAAGCCTTAATCATATAATTACACAATCATTGTGTTGTCAGTTAGAGGACTTAAATATATTCGAGTAGATTCATTGTAATCTAAACTGTTAAATTATGTTTTAACACATTAAATGTTTATTATATTCTTGCCAGCTCACCTGCGTAGACCTCGAGCCGCTCTTCAACCAGCGGTTCTTCAGCAGTTGCTTGAACAATGGTCGAGACTTAGGATTTTGTGCCAGACACTGTAATATAAACTTCTGGCAGTCTGTGTGTGAGATAGAAGATGACAGAGAGATGAAATAAATAGTTATGTGTAAAGCCATTATGCTATGCAAAAGACCTTATTTTACAGGTCTAAATGTAACGGCATATATGAACGATAGCATTGCATTCTGAAATAAATTCAATGGCAGTTTAATAGATAATATGTAAATTTATATTTTTTGCTTGCAGTTAACTTTTTTTTTGCTAGCATGTAAACTAACGGATCATTTGATATGGCCATCAACAGTATGTGAATTTTTATAATTGTTAATTCAGTGCCATGACAGATATTCTCTAAACTGCATTTCGTGATTTAAAACCAGGCGACTTTAGGCTGCTCTGATGCCATGTGATTTGAGAGAGAATGTAGTAAAAACAATAGCTATGTACTGTAAGGATCTAGCCCAGACTTTTTGCCATGTATTTTTTTGTTTTGTGTTCATGTGTCTACCCCATCGTTGTCTAATTCCTTCCCTCCTCAGCACACCTCTCCATTATGTATCTAATTGTCTTCCTTAGAATCCTCATCTTTGTTTTGGCTTTGTAGTGTCTTCGAGTGCGCTGTCTTGCTTTTTGCATTTCAGTGTCTGTGTTGCCTGTTTGTGTTGTTTTACTTAATAAATCGTGTTTTTAGCTATTCCCGCGTTGGGTCTGAATTTTATTCCCGAAGACATCTCCGTTACCCTGTCAATCTAGTGTAGCTAGTTTTTTCTAGATGTTTGCCAGGAAAAGACAAAATTAGAAGGCTAGCCACGGCTCCGGCATTTTGTTTTCTATTGGTTCACAAGAGTGATGTTTGTGAAGTAACAGCTCGATTATAACAAGACAAGTCACATCTTTTTCTGGGAATTTTTTTCTGCTGATGGAATTTTCACTAGTGGTGTTCATTATGACCGCTAATTTAGCTGAAAAAAGTGGAAAACGTTTCTCCCATATTCTTTTAGCAAGGCGCTAAAAACCATAAACGTTATAGATAAACTAGTTGCACCTCTGCATAATAAGGCGAAGACTTATTACCCCATCAGACTTATCAGACTTTGAATTCTCATCATTGTGGTGATAGAAGTTTCAGTGGCAGTCTGTTAGCAGCTGTCTCACATTCCCGGCCTCATGTTATCATTTGTGCTCTGGGCATTTACAATGCCACCCTGGCAGATTCACTGCTGATGACAAACCCAAGACAGGCTCATTAGCTACATAAAGACAAGCAGCATCATTAGCGACCAGCTAATGAAAGGATCCAGATGTCTGCACAAACCAGAAAATGTCACTTTTGGACTGGAGATGCTTTCTAGCAAATTAATAGTTATTCATCTATTAATTAATAAATCACTGGTGTGAAAGATAAGATGGACACAAAGGTAATGGCACTACTGTATAAAATAATGGCATATTCCTTTTTGCACATTAAATATTACATTAATTTATTACTGGTGTAATAACCTGATGCATCACTCTTTTCTATTCTTTTAAATGCAATATTTTATTTATTTATTTATTTATTTATTTTTTAAAAAAAAGGATTGCTAAAAGATATAATTACTATTCTTTTTGCTGATTGAAAATAGCTAATATTGCTGTATTATGTTATGCTATTACCTGATTTTAATGAAGTATAGACATAATGATAGAAGCCAAGGAAGCAGACATTTTGAGCCATAAAATGGTGCTCAAGAGTTATTTCAAGAAAAAAAGCAATTTACAGCCAAGTACTGAGTTAATGCAAGCCTCTTCACATGTGTAGGTGAGTATGAGTCAGTTCATATGACTGTTGGATTATTATGTTGTAGATTTTATATAATATATTAGAGTCCTGCTTGACTCATGTTCATGGATTTGATTCAAGCCTCTCATTTATAGCTTATGGGCAATTTGAGTCAACGGCAATAGAATCAGTGATATAATCATGAAAATTAAGTCAATATTTAGATTGAGATAATGTGACATACTTTGTGAATCAGAAACTGGCAGACTGGAAATGGACAAATGAATGGTTTTATCATCATGATATAAAATATGTCAGGACAGTGTTGGCTTCCAGTCAGATTTTTTTCAGATTTTTTCATCTCTGTCGGCACTTTTTGATCTCAGAGAGCAGAAATGTATTTGATAACACCATTTACTTTGAAGATAGAAACATGTATGTGAAAAAACGAACCGTTTTGATTTTTGTTACTACATTTCTATGAGTATATCTCCCCTAGTAAGCTAGATACAAACAGAAATACTTATGAAACACTACAAATTCTTAAAGCCCTCAGTGTTTCATATGAGCTTTATATTAACCACCACTGTGGTGTGAGACATGACAAATAAAGAGTTAAACATTTGTGCATAACTGAGACACACCTCGAGTCCCATTGCTTGAACTTTCTACATCAGTTGAAATGTTCCTGGAGCTTGTATCTACACAGTCATCTTTTCTGAGCTTCTCTTTCCTCACAGACCTGCTTCCTTTCTCCCTTTAGCTTTTGTATCCTCCAAATGCCCTGTATCTGCTTATCTCCTCCACTCTCCACCTCCTTCTCTCATCCTCCTCTCTTTTCTTCGGTTCACACCAAAACCCATTTAGAGCTGTATGTCAACCAGTACAGTATTGGAGTTTTATCTCCATTTGTGTGCGCTTATCAACCAGGACAAGTGTCTTCCTTCAAGATGCCTTCATGTAGCATCAGTAAATCTTATTTATCCAGTCAAGGCCAAATTTGTAAAGTTATAGCTGCATAACATGTCGAGATATCAAATCCCACTGACGGCTGCATCACATCTTATCAACATCAGTGCTGTTTGTGCTTCTACTCTGACAAAAGAAGCCCTGATTTACAAATTGGGAATTTTTTATTTGGGAAATTTCTGTGTTGTTATTTTTTCAACTCATTTCAAAACTTTCAACAATAATGTTTTCAATATTTCAGCTTGTCTCACTATTGCAAGGTATTACCATTATTTATCTTATCATTCTTTGATATTATGCCTTTTTAAAAATTAAATTAAATTATTATTATTTCAAGAATTTAAGTCATTCTGATTGACAAACTTTCAACATAATATCAATTTATTTTTGATTGATTGTCTAATTATTTTAACTGTTTTTTCCCACCGAAATTATTTGCTTGTTAACACATTGACAAAAAAAAAAATTCTGTTATATATTTTCTAGATATTTTTTCTTTTACTGAGGGTTTCCAGAAAATTCAAAATAATCTTCCTGACTGACTTATAGCTTATTAATTTTAACTGTTTGTATTATTTATTTATTTATAGCAGTATAAATAATAAAGTAAGTAGTGAATAAAAGTAAATAAAGACAAGTAAATATATATATATTTATATAGTATTAAGTAGAATAACATTGTTCTAGTACCTTTGCATCTTGATTAATTATTTAGTGTGAGAATCATTATTAAAGACTTTGTGAAATGGAAAATC
Organism: Tachysurus vachellii; assembly: GCF_030014155.1. Taxonomy (NCBI): domain Eukaryota; kingdom Metazoa; phylum Chordata; class Actinopteri; order Siluriformes; family Bagridae; genus Tachysurus; species Tachysurus vachellii. Next base: position 4,080,060 of record NC_083484.1, read on the forward strand.
CCCTTTGTGCATTATTATTGCAATGACCAAAACCTCCAGAATTCCATGATATTACCATAAAAATGAACAGACAATCAAGAAAAATACCTGATATTTGGAGGTGCTTATGATTCATGTGCATCAAATATGAGTACAGTAATCATAGAGAGTAATTACATATTTGTCTTCACTGGTAGGAGTTTAAAAGAAAAATCTTTGGGCTCGCAATTTCAAAACCATCTCAAGTAGCTTTCCACAAAAATGGACAAAAAAACCTCTAAAAAAATTCAGCACAATCAAGCTTTTTTGGCTGCACCAATCATAAAAAAACTCCTGAAGGGACTGAAAAAGGTTTCACATCACTCAACTCATCAAATCACACAGAACAGAACACAAGAAGAGACACGGCAACTACAAACCTTAGCCATGAAGTGCAAAAAAGGATCTGAATTGTTTATTGAAATGTGAGAAAATGAAAATTGTTTTATGCTGGACTCCAGACTTTTAAAGCTGGATTCACTAAAGGTCCGAATGTTAAATATAATATCCGTTGTTCTGATTTAATCAATAATGATTTTTTTTTATATAATGAATTTTTATTTTATTTTATTGCCACGTTGTATTTAAGGGGGCATGGTGGCTTAGTGGTTAGCACGTTCGCCTCATACCTCCAGGGTTGGGGGTTCGATTCCCGCCTCCGCCTTGTGTGTGTGGAGTTTGCATGTTCTAACCCGTGCCTCGGGGGTTTCCTCTGGGTACTCCGGGTTCCTCCCCCGGTCCAAAGACATGCATGGTAGGTTAATTGGCATCTCTGGAAAATTGTTCGTAGTGTGTGATTGCGTGAGTGAATGAGAGCGTGTGTGTGTGCCCTGCGATGGGTTGGCACTCCGTCCAGGGTGTATCCTGCCTTGATGCCCGATGACGCCTGAGATAGGCACAGGCTCCCCGTGACCCGAGGTAGTTCGGATAAGCGGTAGAAAATGAATGAATGAATGAATGAATGAATGAATGAATGAATGTTGTATTTAGTACTAGTCTGTTGTATAATTTAACACAGAATTGTAGATGCTTATGAACACACACTTGGGGCATCCCAGGGAGCAGAAATGGGTTTGATATCATCGTTTCTTTTGAAGATTTGGTTAAAGAATGCTAACCATGAATATATCACCCCTAATAGTCTAGATAAAAACAAAAATATTTATGAAAAACTACAAATCCTTAACTTTCTGAATGACTGTTTTTATATGATCTTCATATTAATCACCACTGTTATGGCAAAGACATTCAATGCTGAACATGGACACACCAAAAACAGGATGAATCTCCATTTATTGGCCAAGAAACAAAAGAAGGTAAAGATAACTTAGAAATAATCAGAACTGCTCATACTGGATGTTTTAATAAGAATTCTGAACGAAACACAGAGAATGTACTATATACGTGTTTGTATTAAAGCCTCATTTTAATGCCATTTCTTTATCACCAAACAGTGAACTACCTCACATATCAGTTCTGCAAAATCCATGCCATCATACACACATCACACCACATCACCCACAGCTGTAATTCCACTCTGTCAGTCCAGCTATGCCCAAGAATAAATTGTGCTCCTGTTGGATCTGTTTGCTTTTGATTTCTGCTTGGATGTGACATCAGGCATGGATGAGAGTTGAGGATTTATGGCATGTCACTTCCTCTGCTTCTGTTCCAGCCTAAATCTTCTAGCACATTCACATTCACATTCACTCTGATCTCTTTCAAGGGTTTGGATTCCATTCTCATTTTCTATGTTAAAAACAAATGTATATGACTAAAATGAATACGACGTTCCAATATGTTGGGATATAAAACGAGCTTCCGAGATACTTCTGTAGGTCATAACACTACAAAAATCTTCATGACTTGTGAGTCTAATAAAGAATGGTAGCTTTAAGAATGTATCAGATGATTGGGATTTTATTTTGATTGAAATATTAAAGATCTAACCGAGTAGTTATTCGTTTATTAGGAACATTTCTTAGACATTTGCTAAGGAGAAGATTTGCTCTATGAGACAGAGCTTAAGCGGCGGTTGTGGCTTAAGTGGTCAAGGCTCTGGGTTGTTGCTTGGAAGATCATGGCTCAAGCCCCAAAACTGTCTCTGTTGTGCCCTTGAGTAAGGCCCTTAACCCTCACTGATCCAGGGGTGCTGTATCACGGCTGACCCTGTTCTCTGACCCTGTTCTCTGACCATGAACTCCGAAGTTAGGATATCTGAAGAAAGAATTTCACTATGCTGTATATTATTTGTGACACAGTCTTCTATTTATTCTACCATACAAACACAGAGAGAGAAGAGAAATAACCTCCACCTGGTTATCACTGTTCTTCTTACAGAGTCATAAGAAGAACAACAAGAACCAGACATCTAGCACACAGAACTTCATTGAAGGTCACAGTTAAGCTCTGTTAGAATTAGAGGTTTATTTTAACAAGTAATACACATTTTCCTGCCAGATTTAGGAAATACTTGAATGTTTGATTTATTACATTGTAAAAAGACCACTCAAGCGGTTAATGCTTTGGGATGTTGATTAGAAGGATGAGGTTCAAGTCCCAGCATTACCGCTGTTGGGCCCCTGAGCAAGGCCCTTATCCCTCTGTGCTCTACGGTGCTGTATCATGAATGGTCCTGTGCTCTGACACCAACATCGAAAGCTGGGATATATTGTACAGAGGAACAATTTCACTGTGCTGTAAGGTATTATTTTATGTTACTAAAATAAAAGCTTCTCTTTTTAATTAGGGCACATTATTTGATTTATTACTGTACATTTTACTTAATTTTATTGTTCACAGTCAGTCTAAAAAAAAAATGAAGGAAAGGGTAGACCTCTCAGTTACAAATGTAGTAGACACAAATCAGCAAATAATACACAAATAATATATAATTATAAATAATTATATTTTATATAAAATAATAATTAATAATTTATATATATAAATATATAAAAAAATAGAAAGCATCAAAATTAATCATATATTTATATAATAATTGGTGTAATTATATATATTTTATGAGAAAGAGAGAGGTGTGTGTGTGTGTGTGTGTGTGTAAAAAAAAAAAATGTGTTCTATGCACGTCATGCTTCTGTATGTAATAAAAAGTGCTGAGCTTCTCTGCGACATAATATTTCCTTACAGATCCCTTTTTGATTGATTTTTTTAGGGAAAAGCCTAAAGATGGGTTCATTCCTGATCCTTACTGTAACTGTGCCTTTTTTAGTAACCCGCTGCATAGAAAGGAGACAAGACACGACTGTTGTTTTTGACCCCTCTATATTTTCTGTGTACTGTTACTTCTGCTGATGAGGTCTCTGTTTATATCTCTGCAGTTATTCTTAAAAAAAGCTATCAAGCTTTAGTGTTAAATACCAGGGTTTGTGCTCCAGTACTGTTAATGCTCGGAAAAAAAAATGTCAGCATGGTGTTCTTGCACTCTGTGTGTTAAAATATATATTCCAGGAATCCTCTGTACACATGGCCTATTTCAGTGTTTTAGGACACTCTCAGAGAACTGAACATCACCCTAGTAAGGTTTGAGCCACTTTAAGATCATAATACTACAGCACATACAATGAATTTCACAAAAGAAAGAGATGATTCTTCTCGTTTTTCTAGCTTTTCAAGTTTTATACACAAACTAGAGAACTAGGACTTAACACGAGAGCAGCACAAAATGTAAAAAAGTGCACAATAAACTTACAAAATATCATAAATAGGAAAACTGAATATACATACACATAACTCTCAGATTATTTACAGAGTGAAAGTGAGGTTTCTGTATAAACAGTGTTTACAGGCTGACCGTTCAAACCTGTATAATGTATGGCAGTGTAAAATAATGCTAATAGAAGCTAATGCTTACTGAGCTAAATTCTAAATTCTTTTTTTTTTTTTAAACCTTTTAAGCATTTCTCTTATAAGGTTTCAGTCTCTCAGGATGACGTGCACTAACAGTACACAGCTCTCTATGAATTTTTTTGTCCTTGTCAGAATGCATCTTTCTAACCTCACGATACTATATTCAGATTATCATCTTCATTCAGTGTCAGCTCTCTGACTCCCTCCCTTGCTGTCTGCTCTCTCATTATCTCTCTATTTCTCTTTTTATCCTTCACACTTAGAGGTCTGTCTTTATCTGTCAGAAAAGCCCCCGAGTGGATAGAAAGTAGAGCAAGGTGCCAAACTCTCTCTGTCACAGAATAATAGTCTCGCACATGTTGGATCACATTTGATTTGCGCTCTCCTGCGAAAAAAATGTCTCTTCTGTCTTTTGGTGAGTGACCAAACGAAAACTAGCTGTCAGAATGTGACAGTGACTCACCGCTGAAGGCAACAGATATTTATAAAATCATATATATACATATATATATATGCATTAGTGTTTAATACATACTGTATACATGTTAGTTTAGATAATTTTTTCTCTAGTACAGACAATGCAGACACAAAGGCATACCAACCGGCCACAACATTAAATCCACCTGCCTGATAACGTGTAGATTGCACTTGTGCCAACAAAACGGCTCTGATCTGTAGAGACATGGACTCCATAAGACCTCTGAAAGTGTGCTGTGGTATCTGACATCAAGATGCGCCCATTGTAGGCTCTTTCTGTGGTGCTACATCCCAAGCTGTGATGCACTGCATGTTCTGACACCTATCTATCATATCCAGCATGAACTCTTTCAGCAGTTTGTGCTACAGAAGCTCTTCTGTAGGATTGGATCAGATGGGCCAGCCTTCACATGACCCTGTTGCTGGTTCTCCAGTTTACTTAACAGGATCTACTGAAGTTGGTAGGAACTAACCACGGTATACCAGTTCCAAACACTTCACAAGACCAGCTGTTTTGGAGATGCTCCAACCCTGAACCATCACAAGCTTTAGCTCTTGTCAAAGCCCTTATTGTTGACTTGCTGCCTAATTTATCCCACCCCTTAACATTATTGCTATCTTTATTGGACAGTTTTGATGAATACCTGTCTCATATAGTCTCAGGTTCCATTTACATTTAGATTAAGGCATTTGGCAGCAGCCCTGACATTAAGGCATTTGGACCTGGCTTGGTGGACCTGGGATTCAAGCTCCAAGGACCAAAGATTCCCAATATGGTTTTCTGCTGTTTTTAGTGCATTATATCTGGTTAAAGATTTAAAGGTCACGTGAAAAAGATCGTATTTATGCATCGAACGTACACGAATGCCACCACAAAGTTTAATTTAATTATATATACATTACAGCACAGTGAAATTCTTTTTTCACATATCCCAACTTTGGAGGTTGAGTTTAGAATACAGGATCTGCCATGATACAACATCCCTGGAGCAGAGAGAGTTAAGGGCCTTGCTCAAGGGACCAACAGTGGCAGCTTGGGACTGCTGGGGCTTGAACCCTGATCCTCCGATCAACAACCCAGAGCCTTAACTGCTTGAGACACCACTGACTGAGAATTAGTCATGAAAATTTCCTTCTTATAATATGCACTTCACATGATACCTGTCATAAACCGATGTCTTTAAGGCATGCTGTAAATGTTTTCTGAGAAAAATATGGAGGGAAATTTGTTGTAGTGAGTTACTGTGTGTTGTGAAACATATTGATCCACTGGTGCAACTGAACCTGGTTTTCCTCATTAAATAAATGAAGGCCCTCTGGCTTTTGGCTTAACTTTGTGCTTTTGGTGCTAAATATTTGATTTTCTGAAGTGACCTGAGAGACTTTTCACATGGAAAGGCATTTAGCTTAGCTAAGCCTGTAGCGATCTTTATTAAAGGAATGCATTACACGTTGTTTCTGCAGAAAGTTATACAAAAGGAGTCATGACTTTGATTCATTGCTGAATCTTTGGCACATTTTTTACACACAGATTGACAGTTAAACAATATTCTAACAGCAGAGCCAAACTTATTGTCTCAATGGTTTAGGGTTAAACATTCCCAAGCTTTTAATTTACGCATTTTATATTTTAGATTTGCGGTCAAATTAACGTTACTATAAAATCATATCTCTGTAAGATACGTAACAATTAATCCCTAATGAATAATTCCTCAGACTGACTTACCAGTGCAGTAGGAAGCGTGTCCTTACATTTCTTGACATCAGGTGTGTTTGACTGGACTCGTCTCATTTCCTCTACCACATCCAGCTTCAAAAAAGACTCGAATTTAATCCACCGAAAGAAAAGGAATGTCTAGGTAGTCTGATTTTGCAATTTATCAAAACAGAGTCAGTCTGTTTGAAGTTAGATGGCTGGAGACACATGTCCATTTTTATTGCTAGACTAGTGCAGAATTTCAGGATTGCAAAAAAAATTAAACCTAGCTGTATGAATGAGACATTTCTAAAAATTAGCCCAGAAAATCAGGCTTCAGAATTACAGATATATTCATATATTGATAGTATTCACAATACTGGGGCAATGTTGACTCAAGTGGTTAAGGCTCTGGGTTGTTGATCAGCCCCAGCTCTGAAAGGCTGCAACTGCTGGACCCATCAGCAATGCCCTTAATTCTCTCTCCTCCAGGGGTGCTGTATTATTTCTGACCCCAACTTTCAAAGTTGGGATGTTTGAAGAAAGAATTTTACTGTGCTGTAATGTATATATGACAAAAATAAAGGCTGTAAAATGAATAAAACAAAAGAAGACATTTGCTTCCATCATTCATTTCAAGTCAAAATAAAATCTCAGATTTTCATCCTTTAAGAACTTTCACTTGTACTTGACCTTTTATAGAGTTTTGTGAGTTTCACTACATGGAAATGACTACTTTGCACTACGGGTTAGTGTGGCATCAGCTGTGGACAGGGAAGAAGTGGGCTAAAGCAGCTGGTAATGTGTGATGATTCTCACCCGTGTCTCAGTAGACTGAGTTTATTTAGGAGAGAGAGAGAGAGAGAGAGAGAGAGAGAGAGAGAGAGAGAGAGAGAGAGAGAGAGAGAGCGCTAAATAGAGTTGCCCCAAGCCTCTTGTTCTTCTCGTCTCTTCATTCCTGACCCAACCCGGGAAAGTGTTACAGTGATCAACAAAATCAGCATTTTTTTTTCAAAAATGTGGCAGGAAATACTTTGTTCAGTTCACAGAACTTTATTAAAATTTAGTTTATTGTGTGTTCCTCTCATGAACCCATATGTAACTAGATTAAGGCAGTAATATTACAGGTTAGTTTGAATCAAAATAGTAGAATTAATAGGTGTATTTCTTCCTTGCATAATCCCAGTATCCTTGACATTCCTATAGACTGCAGTTCCACAGAAAATGTAGTTCAATAAATAAAAGAACGAATTGATTTATAAGAAATGAAGGAAGTCCATATGAATTTTTGTCTAAATCACAGTTTATTATTGGGCTATATACAGTACTGTGCAAAAGTTTTAGGCAGTGTGTAAAAATGCTGTAAATAAAGAATGCTTTCAGAAATATAAATAATAAGTGTTTATTTCTGTCATTTTACAAAATGCAAAGTGAGCAAACAATCGAAAAATCTAAATCAAATCAATATTTGGTGTTACTACCTTTTGCTTTCAAACCAGCATGAGGTGACGGCACGGCCCCCACAGAGCCCTGATCTCAACATCTTCGAGTGTGTCTGGGATTACATGAAGAGGCAGAAGGATGTGAGAAAGCCGACATCCACAGAAGATCTGTGGTTAGTTCTCCAAGATGTTTGGAACAACTTACCAGGAACATCGAGTTCCTTCAAAAACTGTGTGCAAGTGTACCTAGAAGAATTGCTGCTGTTTTGAAGGCAAATGGTGGTCACACCAATTATTGATTAGATTTAGATTTCTCTTTTGTTCATTCACTGCATTTTGTTCATTTATGAAAATAAATGTTTAATGTTTTTTTCACACCTGCCTAAAACTTTTGCACAGTACTGTATATAGTATAACATTGGAACCTGTCAAAAAATACATCAAATATATTTGAACATAATGAACCTATCCCTATTTACAACCCTTGTAGGAAGACATACTTTTAAATAGACCAAACATGATTATTTATACAGTGTCAGTTACACAGGCTCAATGTTTATCTCCTGCTTAATTAGCATGAGTTTGTCAGGCTGTTAACAAGCCCACACGGCTTTCTTTCTTCATATCTTTCCCACTTCAACATTGACAAATTATATGTATAAATCTCTAGGGAAAGTGTGTTTATATCACATTGTTAAACAGACAGTTCTTTGTATTTCATTGTGCATGTTTTTTTATATAAATGGTTAAATGACACAACAAAGAACACCAAGTAAACAGATTAAATATACATTATTGTGGTGTGTTAGACACCAATTAATCGTAAATTTTTAAAATCACACACGACAAATCATAAATTTCTTGTGTTTTCACACAAGTCACACAACACACTATTTTCATTGAGATCTGGTGAATTCTCGCAACATGAGCAACAGCAACCTCTACGACTAGATGTGGGTGAGTTCAGTGATGTGACAAAGTCAGTGGGAAACAGCACACACTGCTTCTCCTTTATCTCGTATGATATGACATATATTCAATTTATTTGTATAGCGCTTTTAACAATTCCCATGGTCTCAAAGCAGCTTTACAGAAGTATAGAAACCGGAGAGAAAAAAAGAAATAAATATAATAATAATAATAATAATAATAATAATAATAATAATAATAATAATAATAATAATAATAATAATAATAAATAAAAAAGAAGAAGGGGGGCACGGTGGCTTAGTGGTTAGCACGTTCGCCTCACACCTCCAGGGTCGGGGTTCGATTCCCACCTCCACCTTGTGTGTGTGGAGTTTGCATGTTCTCCCCGTGCCTCGGGGGTTTCCTCCGGGTACTCCGGTTTCCTCCCCCGGTCCAAAGACATGCATGGTAGGTTGATTGGCATCTCTGGAAAAATTGTCCCTAGTGTGTGATTGCGTGAGTGAATGAGTGTGTGTGTGTGCCCTGCGATGGATTGGCACTCCGTCCAGGGTGTATCCTGCCTTGATGCCCATGAAGGCAATGAATGAATGAAAAAAGAAATAACTGAGTATATACAATTAAAGTTTAAAATTAATTTAAAAAATATTAAATAAAAATTTTAAATACCACATATCGATCCATTATCCCTAATGAGCAACCCAGAGGCAACGGCGGCAAGGAAAAACTCCCTGAGATGATATGAGGAAGAAACCTCGAGAGGAACAAGGCTCAGACAGGAACCTCATCCTCATTTGAGTGACACTGGACATTAAATAGTGTAAATGTAAATAATGTCCTTTCTACAACAGTTTATAATAGTGCAACCGAAAGCTCCTAAGGAACTAATGGGTCAGCACAGACATGATTGCTGATAAAGACCAAACCATACAGCTGACAGACACAACATTGGTTCAAAGAAGGCATGATGGTCTTTGGGCGGTTCTGTCCACAACAATCCCATGAGACACTGGCTGACCATGCAGATCAATCCCTGGCAGGGTGACCACCGGGCGACGAGACTCCAACGAGGGGTAGAACATCAGGTAGAACATATACAGTATATACTGTACACTGGTAAAATTTGCATACACATACAAATGCTAATCCCTTTCCAGATTGTTTTATATTAGCGCCACCCACTGATAAACATTACTAAGATGGCTAGCAGTAGTAAGAATGCCAACTTGTAGTAAAAGAATTCCTTGTATGTGTGAACGTAGAATTAGCTACATAGCAACTCGCTAGCTAGCATGGTGTCATAATGTATGATGAGATAATTAACTATTTGGTTAATGAATAAGTGTATGCCAATTTTTTACCTTTAAAAATGTTCTGACATAACACATCAATAAAATGTCATCGCTGCACAGGCTACTGAATTTTCCGTCACTTCAAGCTGGTTCAGTAAATCAACAATTTGTCACATTCTGTCTTTCGGAGAATTGCTTATTGAAATCACAACCATACTTCTTTCTCTTATATTGAAGTGGACATCTCCTTAGTCAGAGTAGCAGCAAGGCGTATATGAAGTTGTGTATACCTACGTATATGTATGCATGTCTGTGCTTCTGTTCACAGTGGAGATGGAAATGTTTTCTTAAATTGCATCTGTTTTACACATTCGGATTCTCAAAGCGATTGCTTTCTGAATGTCGGTGGAGACATGGATACAATAAATAGGAAAGAGATGTGACTTAGCTGTTCTTTCTATCTCTCGGAAGAGCTGTGATTTATTTGTTTCACTCTCTGGGAAAAGAGCCCATGCAGTGAATTCTAATCACTGCATTGCAGTTGAATATTCGGGATGAAAGTCAGTTTGATCCAGATTATTAAGTGTGCTTAGTGTTGGCTTCAAAGTCAGCATTGATTTTTTTTTCTTTCTAGAAAATTGCAGACCTAGCTTTGTAGGAAATGTTTTTTAAAAAAAGTGCATTTCATTTTTGTAGTTCCAAGTGCTGGACGTTGCCAGATTTGCAGCAGTGGGTCGAGACAGCTGAGGAGGCTTATTATAATTATAATGCTGTTCACTATAATGCTGTTCACTTCATTAATCATAGCCAGGTGTCTGTAGAGTCCAGCAGCAAGAACATAAACAAATGACATCGTTGCATCGGGAGCTTTAATGTTAACCGGTAAAAGTCAAAAGCTACAGCTTTCTAATATGTTATAGTGGAATTCCAGAGGAATTTGTGGACTATATTTAGTTGTGCTGCGGAATCAACAATTTCTATACCATCAGAATTAAAGATTCAGCAGTGCTGTGATATAAGATGCCATTAAAGTATAATATGTGTTATAGTTGTTTCTTTATGTTACAGTGCATTTTAAATTATGCTATGTTACATTGTGTTACATTAGGTTGGGGATGTGGTAGTCTAGTGGATGAGGTGTTGGGCTACTGGTTAAAAGGTCGTGAGTTCAAATCCCAGGTCCACCGATGTACCATGTACCGATGTGTAAAATGAGATAAAAAATATAAGCCTAATTCTATAACTGCTGTAATGTTATTATGTTATGTTACATTACATTTACATTATGATGTTTGCATTATGTTTAATTACATTTTGTTATGTTACGTTATGTTAAGTAATGTTATATTACATTACACTGTGTTAGATTATGTTACATTATGATACATTACGTTGTGGTCTTTTGTGTCCTTTAATGTTTTGTATCACGTTACACTATGATTTCACTATTTTCATGTGCATAGATGATATAACGTACTGGAGGGAAAAACACATCACAAACACAAACCCATCCAGTCAGACTTTGTGCCCTGTGTATGCGGCGGGTTCATCCTGGAAGCGTCTACTACCATCAGGATAGAAATGCTACATCATCGTTTGTGTTCCTACACACTCATAGTTTAAACTGTCATGATTTCCTGAAGAACAGCCACATCGCAACAACTCACAGTATCCTCTAGCTAAAGCTGTAGATTTTTTCCTCCTGTCGTTTACTTCAGAGAAGGGACTTTGACAGACGAGTGTGCCCAGCTGAATGTGGCGCTATCATCCTGCAGAAAATACAGAGTGAGACAGATAGATGGAGAGACTGAATACTCCCACATCTCTCCACCAATATAAGACACATTTCTCAATTGTAATAGTGTGTGGCCTTGTTCTAGTGTACTGGACTGTGTCCTCTACAGTGATGGAGAGCTAGAGAAAGAGCTAGCGACATGAGGCGAGAGAAAAAAGATACTCGGAGAGGAGACTTATTCTGTGTAATACAACAGGGCCAGAATTGAGATATGTTGATTTTTTTTTCCCTCCTTTCTTTCTAGTGGCTTTCATTCGCAACAGGAGTCAATAACTCCTTCCTGCAATTTATCGATCAGTGTCTGTAATGATTGGCTGTTAATTTGGGATTTGAGTCCTTCTTATTTGCAGCTTAGTCATAATTGAGATTCAAAGAGCATCTTGTAATTTGCTCCTCATCAATCTATTGACCCCCTGATGGTTTTGTGTTGTCTATGATAAACAGGAAAAAATCAAAGAGCTCCTACATGGTTTTCTTTGTGATACCTATGTTGTTCGCTCTAAAAATGGTGAGAATGCATAACTGGACTAATGAAAAGGTTTAGGGTTAAGGTTAGGGTATTGTTAGAGGAAAATAGTAAAGACTGGGAAGTCAGTAAGTGAGCTACTGTTAACACTGTAAACTGTTTTTATTCCTCTTTTTTAATTTAGTGAAAAAAATGACACACCATACAATCATTCATTGTGGAGTTTATGGCCATTGCAGGTTGTGGAACATGCATCATGAGAAACAAATGTCTGAAGATTTTATCCCTGATGAACACCTTAATGACTCCAAAGACATTTATACCCACCATATCTGTGTATACCCAATTGGTCCAAGACTGTCTTTGGTATAATCAATTTTGATATACTTTCATTTGAATATCATCTGAAATTAGATTGGTACCAAAGTCTTGAATGGATAAATCTTCAGCTCTTTGCCCTTGTTACCAAGAAACCCATTCAATCAAGACTGATGCCAGAGGGCCAAAAATAAGGAAGAAGGAAGTGCACAGGAGTCTCAGGAACTGAAGCCTGCAGAGAGAAAATCGCAGTCCATCTCCTGATCAAAGTGCAGTGTCTGCCACCATCCACCGAGCTGCCAGTTAATGCTGAAGGATGAAGTGTCTTAGAGCTTTATCAGTCTCACTCATCTTCAGAGAAACCTTAATGAGGACACAGTCTCTCCATCCACACTTTTGAGTCACAGGTTGGGAAAACAAGGTCAACAAAAGCCTCTGTGCTCCATACACTCCGGATTTGTCAGTGGCGCACATTCATAATTATCAATCAATGATGCTTTTCCCATCGCTGTTATTTCTGCTGTGGGGCTGATATATCTGTGCTCTCTAATTTGTTTACAAGTCATTCTTTCTTGGCAATGGGAATGGCAAGAGCTTTTCTTTGACAACAGGAGTCAATTCAAATTCATTAAATTTCTCCACCACTGAGTAAAGGTGTCATTAAGTAATGCATAGACACAGCATTCAGATAAAAACAATGTTTTGCTTAGGGAGCACTGATCACTGTGCTTAACCCTTGTATGTTGTTCGTATTTTTGTTACTCAGCCAGTGTTCCTCAATATTGTATTGTACAGTATTGTAGTGAATTGTGCTATTACCATTTTATCCTGGTCAAGGTCATGCTTGATCTGGAGCCTATTGCAGGGGCATGGTACCAAATGGTAATGCATCCTAGATACAATACCAGTCCATCACATGGCACCGCAAACACACTCTCTTTTATATGTTGGGCAGTTTACAAATAGTTGAACTACTGTTTGGTTTTGAAGGTAGGAAGAAACCTAAGAAACTGGAAAAGCCCTGGAGCTAGTACCCTGGAGTCATAATGCAACAACACTACTTGATGTACCAACGTGCTGCTTTAAATAAATAAATAAATAAATAAACAAATAAATAAATAAATACAGTATACAGTATATATATATTTCGTCCAGTGTGAGCTACAAATGGGGCTGGTGTTTCATTTTCATGAGAGAGTTAATGTTATAATGGAGACTAAAGCACATGGCCAGCTGTTTGTTGCAAGTCCCAATGCTGTGCTAGAAGGCCAACAGCAGGGTAATTGGGCCTGCCGATGCTAAGAGTTAGTTCAAAAACTGCTATGATCCTCAAACCCAGGCCTCTGTCCAATTACAGCTGCCGTTACAGCAAGGTGTCAGAGAAGCAAATCACTGATCCAGATTGAGTTTTCTGTGAACAGTTAATGAGAAGTGTTTCATTCCAGCTGTTGCTCATCTGCAATGTGTTCTCCTCTGTCATTAAACTCATTGTATTCATTCGAGCATTGTTTTTATTTCAGCAGAATGTTGTAAAGGAGTATTATCCTCACTCCTGAGTGATGAAAAAAGTTTGGCTTTTTTTTGTTAAATTTGCTGGCTAGGCGGATGTGTGGTCTTAATAAAGCAAACGTACGATTCGTTTTCTAGTTCTAGAAGGCAAAAAAAGGCAGAAATGCAGTTTTGTAGGTTTTCAAGTTATTTACCTGATCATATGTTGTTGTGAAGAAGACTTTACCTAGGTTTAGAATTTATTTGTCTTTTCACCAGATAAAAAAATGGAGTTTGCTCCTGTTTTGTTGTGTCCATGTTCAACGTTGAATGTCTTTGTCATGTTTCACTCCACAGTGGTGCTTAATATAAAGCTTATATGAAAGTAGACACTCAGAATGTTAAGCATCGGTCGTGTTTCATAAGTATTTCTGTTTATCCCTATCCTACTAGGAACAAAAATTTTTATAAATTCAAAAAGTAAATAATGATTTCAGTCCCATTGTAGGAGCCATTTATTTGTCCAGTTTAAATGTTAATTTTATTAAACATTATTTTCCTGAGATAACAGATGATGCTTAAAGGTCTGGGTGTGGCATGCTGCAGCATGGCCTCCTGGGAGCACATGGTCTGTGGACCATGCCTTCTGTTTTTCTGTTAGTAAAAGATTGTTTGATTTAAGAGTTTGCATTGTCTTTTCTATGAATTTATTTTCTCTATTCTTTGTGTAAATAAGTATATAATAAAATGGGAATTCATCCCTGAAGTGGAACCATGTGGACAATGTGTTTCAAGACAAAGGAGACGTCTAAACCCTCAGCGGACCCAAGAAGTGACTAAGGTACAAAGTCACTACACCCATCCCAGAGATGCAGTGTTGTAATGTAAAGGAGTACAAATACTTCGTTACTGTACTTAAGTAGAAATTTCATGTATCTGTACTTTACTTTGCTATTTAAATTTACGTCAACTTTCACTTTTACTCCACTACATTTCCTAGATAAAATGTACACTTTTACTCCGATATATTTCCACTAAGCAGCTTCGTTACTCGTTACTACAAAATAAAATCAGAAGAAATGTGTGCGACTGCAATAAGGGAGGTTTGGCGAATCACTGCTCCTAGATTGCATTACGCTCCGCACGCTCTACGGAGAAGCACAGGCACTCGCAGCGTGCACACGCAGTCAGAGCTGGAGGCGTTTATCTATAACGTTAATCGTCGGAAAGCCGCAAAGACGGAAAACAAAAAGCAGTGAAATGTCACTATTCTTATTACCAGAGTTGTAGCACAAACAAAATATTACTGCAAACAATCCATTCAATACTAAATAAAAATAACATTTATTGATTTGGTCTTTTTGTCTTGTGAATATTTGTTTATTAATGACTGCATTCATTGGACACACTGTTTGTAGAGAATGCACACGTACATGAACTGATTTGATTCAAGACTGGCATCATTACATCATGCATAAAATTTTGTTGTCCACTTTTGCCATTTTAAATAATACCATAACTTTTAGTTTACTATGTAGTCATATAATATATAATATAAAATTCTTCTTGTTTTAAATTCTAACTGAGGGCTAAACCACCTTAAGATGAAATCCTAGAACCGCCCCTGCTCTTATGCCTACCGAAAATCACTGAAATTTTACTTTTTACTTTTACTTCAAAAACTTAAGTACATTAAATATCAGAAAATGACTTTTGATACTTAAGTACAGTATATATCAGATACTTTAAGACTTTTACTTGACTAATATTCTAAAAGGTAACTTTCACTTCTACCAAAGTCTTTTTCTAGTACGATACTTGTACTTTTACTCAAGTATTGCTTTCTAGTACTTTATACAACACTGCAGAGATGCCCTAAGTATTTATTCATATACCTCACCTAACATTTTAAGCTGTTAGCTTCAACTTCTAAAATTCTGTGTAATTCTATACAACAAAGGGAAAAAAAACATCTCAGACTGAAAGCAAAAGTGTCTTCATTTGTTTATACTGCTTGACCATTTACACAGTAACATTTATAAAACATTCATAAATGTAATATCAGTAGGACATAAAATGACACCTGAAAAGCCTCAGTGATGTTCTGTTGATCATTAAAAAAAAAAAAAAATCCAGACTGCAGTAATCTTATCTTTATTTATCACCTGTATTCCCATGACGTTATTTGAGTCGACACATTTCCAGGCATTCATTCAGGTGCCATGCTGCTTTCTCTTGATCTGGTGCCATTTAACAGATGTAGCTTTATTCCTCCTGTGTTTCTTGTCATGTTTCCTCCATCAGGACCTCTCTCCTTGCTGTTCTCTCTGCCCCTTCACTTCACTGTCAAAGACACAACAGATGGTACAGATAAATTTCCCAGCATTGCATTTTTTCCCTCCCTGTGCAGTATTTCACAGAAAGTGAGAAACAAATTCTGACTCTTCCAGATGCTAGAGTATGACTATTGGTGTCAAGAGGCTTTACTGCAGAACATTTACTCCTGATAAGAGTCTGTTTAGTTTAGGGTTTTATTCACTCCTCATAGTCTCTTTATTATACAGTCTTCGGTTTCACATGGCCAGAGATTTGTAATGAATTAACCAGAGATTTGCTTCAATTAAATCTCTAACATCTTATAGATCACAATTCACTGGGTTGAAGATATTACTTGTACTCATTATCCTGAAACGGCTGTGTGTTTTTCGTGTAATGGTCTTTTATTAGAAGAGGCCTGGCTGAGATGTAATGGTTTGTGAAATGGTTATGTTCCAGATGAATATAATAAATCAATTGTTTCCAGTGGTCTGGTATATTGGTAGCACATTTACAGCATAGCATGCTATGTGTAAGAAATAATTTGAAAGCAATTTCAATAAAAAAATTTCCATTCACAACACAACATAACACAACACATCCACAAATATGAATGGAGTAAAGGACAAAAGTAACAAACAAACACAAGGACACATATATTTTGTGCAGCAGTATGGGTAGTGGTAGCTCAGTGGTTAAGCAGTTTGACTATGATTTGAAGGTTGTGAGTTTAAATCCAAGGGCCACCAAGCTGACACTGCTGGGCCCCTGAGCAAGGCCCTTAACCCTCAAATGCTCAGCTGTATAAATGAGATAAATATAAGCCGCTCTGGATAAGGGCGTCTGCCAAATGACGTAAATGTCAGTGTAAATGCAGCGCTGACTGATTATCAGAACTGTTTAACATTCAAGTGTTTATCTGGGTCTTATCCAAAATCTATATCCATAAAAAACATTAATAATTTTGTACTCTACAAGTTTAGTGTAAAGGGAATAGTCTAGAGAACCGATTCTTGGTCTCCTACCAAATCTTAATCCGAAACCTAATCAACTGTGGAAGATTCATGCCAAGTAATATGACTGTCATGTTGCTTCCTGTTTTAAATTCTGTGATGCTTAGGAAAAAGCTGTTATGGTCAATAGAGGAGATGTACAGTAATGCATTATAAATATATATAGAGCCTGAATTTCATAGGACCAGAGTAGGGTATTCAGCTCACAGCTGCTGATGTGCAGGAATACCGTCATTTCATGATGATGCATCAAAGAAGCATTGGACTTTCCCACATATTTACAGCATTTGGCAGACGCTGTTTTCCAGGATGACTTAGATTTATCTGATTTATACAACTGAACATTTGAGGAGATTCTCTGGGGCCCAGTAGTGGCAGCTTGGGTTGCTGGAATTTGAATTCACAGTCCTCTGATCAGAAAGTTGGCAACTACCAAAGTAAAACAAGATTAATTCAAATATAAAAGGAGGTATCTAGTATTTAGAGAAGCAGTCTGCAAACCAGTGTGTTAAAATATGATGTATTGAATTGCATAATTGACATTTTTTTAATTCCCATTCACAAACCAGCCCAGAATCGATTCTGGGCTGAACTTTAAATATTTCCTCATTTAAAATGATCACCAAGCCAGTAATGTGTGTATTTTTGTCTTTATCATTATGCCGCAATGCCATGGCCTGTCACTGTATCGGCGACGTAGTGGGTGTTAGATGAGTACATACCTCTCACTGAGCTCTGGCAGCCGATTGAGATTTAAACCCAATTAATCCCAGTGTTCATGACATCAACTCTCAACAGATATTCTTGCACCAGCAGGAGAATATGCTAAAACAGAACTGTCCCTGCAGACTTCCTTATTCATAACTCCGCTCACGAGGTGCAACCTAACGAGCATTAGCTCGGAGAGGATTGCTGCTTAATTTCATTTCACACTGTGCTAATGGGTTTGACATGAAGACAACCGGAGCCTCGGAAATCGTTCTTCCTAACATAGGAACGTGTCGCCTCATTTCATTTCTGTCCTCTCCTCAGATTCCCAGCACCTTTAAAGATAACAAATTACATCAAGGAGAAAGGCAGTGAAGCCATTAATTGGTTTAACTTTGTTGCTTTAATTAGGACTTTACTGGGGACAGAGATAAAGGATGTGAGCATGCGACTTGCTTAAACATCTTTTCCACTCTCTTTCTGTATCATAATTACCCAGCCTTGATTTCTGTAATCTTAGCGTGCACATGCTTATCGTGTTGATTCCCAAAGTTCAGGATTACAATGACCTCAAGGGAGGTTGGGAATTTTAGGAGCATTGTAATAAAGTCATTTCAAAGTATTTTGACGTGTCTCATTATTTCAAGATATTATTCCATTATTCAAGCTTATTCTCATAGTATTTCAAGATACAGGATGTCATTATTTCAACTGATGTCAATATTATCGATAGATTATTGTTTAACAGAGTTAAACTAGTTTTTACTCAGTTTATTCTTCTTAATTCTTTTTTCTTGGTGTTACATACGAGGCTTATCAGCACATGGAGAAAATCTTTCCGATGTCTGCTGGATCGATCCTGAAGGCTGAGATGAATGTCTACGACATGAGCGTTGTGCAATTAGACAGGTAATCTATGCACAATTTAGAGCGCAAAACCAACGAATGATATTAAGAAAAAAGTGAGTTATAAAATAACATGAACATGTCAAAAAAGAACTCAAGAATGAGGACAGAACCAAGTGTGTTATTAAGCTACACACACTCCTACATTTCCTCCACCTGCATGTAGCACATTTCAGAGAAAATTATAAGAAATTTGACGTTGAAGAGAAGCTTCAGAGAAACAAATTGTCCCTTCAACGATCTAGCAGTTGAGATAAAATTAGTTTACGAGGAAACCTGCTCCCGTAACACAGCAGTGATCTTGGAATTAGACATTTCCGACTTCCTGGAAGTCCAATAAAATGTCAAACTTCAAATGAATGGCTTCATCAGAAGGAGCAAGTAGGAATTAAGAAGAGGTTATGGGACGTGTGACATATTTCACACATTTTGCTGCAACTTTTTTGCTGCACTGAGATACAGTTTTAAACCAAACTGAGGTCAATGAACTCGGTAATAAAGAAACATCATGATAATGAGTTAAAGACAAAAGTTAAGCAACAAAACACATCAAAACCTGTATTGTAAATTGTTGTAACATCTGTAAGTGTCATAATAAAATGCTCGTAATACAGAAAGAAAGACTATGATTACTTAAATCACCACTGTTTATCCCTTTTTAAACGCATTTAAGAATGTGCTACACATCAAACCTTGTCTATAAGGGCATATAAAGGCAGAGTGACCACAGTGGTGAAAAAAAACAACCCTCCAGTTTTGGAGAATCCAAAGAAGAAGTGTAATTAAAATAAAGAACCTTCTGGTGTTTCTAATATAGTGGTCATTAAGAGCATATTTTTCCACAGACTTAATAAAGTGTGGATGTGCCCCTGTGGTCACTCACTCTCTCACTCATTTTCTACCGCTTATCCGAACTACCTCGGGTCACGGGGAGCCTGTGCCTATCTCAGGCGTCATCGGGCATCAAGGCAGGATACACCCTGGACGGAGTGTCAACCCATCACAGGGCACACACACACTCTCATTCACTCACACAATCACACACTATGGACAATTTTCCAGAGATGCCAATCAACCTACCATGCATGTCTTTGGACCGGGGGAGGAAACCGGAGTACCCGGAGGAAACCCCCGAGGCACGGGGAGAACATGCAAACTCCACACACACAAGGTGGAGGCGGGAATCGAACCCCCAACCCTGGAGGTGTGAGGCGAACGTGCTAACCACTAAGCGCCCCTGTGGTCAGTTATATCAAAAAAGCGATTGTGGCTTTGGATATAAGAAGCTTGTTCTTTAATGTCTTTCTGTCAGATATTAGTTTATGAATTCTGACACGGACATCAGATGATGGTGATAAACTACCATTGTGCTTAGCAGCTTGTCTGTGTGAGATTGACTTATCTGGCATATAACACGTGTATATTCTTACATTCTGTAAACACCATATTGCCATGTACATAAATAAAGTGTTTTATAAGAGCACATCAACATATAAACGCATTTACGTGCAAGGGGAGAAGAAAAAATAATTTGTCTGTCAGGTTTCTTTACTTTGTGATGTGGGCTGATGTTCTGCTGTCAAATGAAGTAATAAATGTGCTTTATTATGTCCTGTTATTCAACAATTTACAGTTACTGTTATTTTTTATTATTTCTGAGTCTTTCACTTGAATAAGGCAGCAGGTTAATAATAACAAATGTCTGACCCTTCATGACATATACAGTCTTGACAGAAGGTGACTTAATAAAGCTTTTGTGTTCCAGTAAAACACATTTAAGTAATAAAAAACTAAAAGCATAAAAAGTTATAAGGTAAGTAAGTTAATTTGGTAAGCATAATAAGGTAATGAATTAAGTCAGCTAGTAAGTAAAGTATGTTAAAACAAGTAAATATAAGTTAAATTAAAAGAAAACCAAGTTAATTTAATAAAGTAACGTATAAGTATTGTTAATTATTTAAGGAACATAAGCAAGTTAAACAAATTGATTAAGTTACGTCAATTAAATAAGTAAGTATGTAAAGTAGTTTAGGGAGTAACTGAGTAAATTTAACTAAGTAAAGTAAATAAATAAATATAGTAAGTGAAAAAAGTGGATAAGTGAGTAAACTTACATAAGTAAATATGTATCAATGAATCAAATTATAATTAAGAATTAATTAATGGCATTAATTAAATAACTGAATCATTTATGAAGTAAGGAAATGAAAATAAGTAACTAAATAAAATTAGTAAGTAAGTAAGTTTAAGTATGTAAGAATAAGTAAGTATGTAATTATATACTAAAATACAGCTAAGGAAGGAACAACAGTAAGCTAATTAAGCAAATTATTTTAGTATGTAAGTAAATAGTTAAAGTAAAAGTAAGTCAGGAAGGTAGTAAGTAATTAATTAAGCAGGTAAATGAAATAAATGTAACTTAATAAAATAACATTAGTAAGTAAGGCAGAAAGCGAGTGAAAGTATGTAAGTATGTAAGCAGTAATTTAAGTAAAAGTAAATCAGGCAGTAATTAGTTAATAAATTAATTATGAAAATTAAATAAATGTAACAAAATAAAATTACGGGGAGGCACGGTGGCTTAGTGGTTAGCACGTTCGCCTCACACCTCCAGGGTTGGGGGTTCGATTCCCACCTCCGCCTTGTGTGTGTGGAGTTTGCATGTTCTCCCCGTGCCTCGGGGGTTTCCTCCGGGTACTCCCGTTTCCTCCCCCGGTCCAAAGACATGCATGGTAGGTTGATTGGCATCTCTGGAAAATTGTCCGTAGTGTGTGAGTGTGTGAGTGAAAGAGAGTGTGTGTGTGCCCTGCGATGGGTTGTATCCTGTCCAGGGTGTATCCTGCCTTGTTGCCCGATGACGCCTGAGATAGGCACAGGCTCCCCGTGACCCGAGGTAGTTCGGATAAGCGGTAGAAAATGAATGAATGAATAAATAAAATTACGTTAGTAAGTAAGTTATTTAAGTATGTAAGTGAGTACACACGTAAGTTAAATGCTAAATAAGGACAGGAAGAAAAGTAAGTAAGTAATTAGCTTAGTAAGTATGTCATTTATTAGTAAGTAAAGTAAGAAAGTACGATTTGTAAAGCACACATACTTATGACAACCAAAGTGTTGTAGTCTGAAAAAAACACAACAAAAGAGAAGGAAGTGCACTTAAGATATTGGAAATAACAAGGTACAACATTCAAGTGTAAATGGAAACAAACTATTGATGTTTAATTGTATCTTATAAACAGCACTGTATCACAGGCCAAGCTTATTTTATATGGAGAATAATATGACAATCCTCACATTTTTTTGATATTTTGCGTTTTTAAACAAAAATAAACTCTGTGTAAAAAAAAAATAGTATATCTTTGAATATTTTTAGAAACCAAATGCATTTCTACAAATGTGTCTCCTCATACTTACTTATTTGATGAATTTCTTCAAGTCTTAATGTGAGAGTTTATATTTAAATCTTAACCTTCAAAAAAGTGTTATGAATAGGGCTGGTAATTTAACGCGTTAATTAAAAATTAACGCATTAATATTTTTAACGCATTTAACGCGCCTCGCCCCTCCCCACACCTGTACCAACGACTACACATCTTGCAATAAGCTGTAGTGGCGAGTTAGTCAAGCATGATGCCAAACGACACAGATCTGCCTGGCTTTCTGAAGGGCAAATTTAAATTCAAAACTCTTTCCAATGGAGCCACTGATAAAACCAAAGTGCTTTGCGTTCTCTGCAATAAGGAATTTGCCTACCATCGAAGTAGATCTAGCATGAAATACCACCTGAACTCAAAACATATTGCTAGCTCTGCAGTTAGCACAACCCCGGATGCTGCAGGCAAGCTCCGCCAAACCACGCTGACTGAAAATCGCCGCAAATTAAGTAAGTCGTCCTCAGAAACACTAACAAATGCAATATCTAAATGGATTGCAATGGACAGTAGGCCTGTTAATATTGTGGAAGACAAGGGGTTAATGGATGCTTTTCGAATTGCGTCTTCCGATACAAGCTACACACTACCGGCAAGACGTACAGTAGCTGTATGACACCCGAAAAACTATCAAAACAGGAAAAATTGACTCAAGCACAATATGTTGCTCTGACCGGAGACCACTGGACTTCTATCAGTAATCACAACTATCTAGGTGTTACTACAGTACTCACTTCATCGATCGTAACTGGACACTTCAGTCCTTCGCGTTAACGGTACTTAAAACAGAGACACGGCATTATTATGATGCATGTGCCGAACAGTTCCTAACGGTGGCAGACAAGTGGAACATTACAGAAAAAGTGACCAATATCGGAACGGACAGCGCTAGAAATATGGTTGCAGCAGCAAGAAAACTTCCGTTTGATCACATCCCCGGTGCCGCGCACATATTGCAGAGGACCATTACTGTTTGCCTTCTGGACAGTGGGATTGTTGATGCATTGACAAAGTGTCGCAAAATTGTAGGACATTTTAAGCACAGCCCTGCTAACACAGAGGAGGTACATCAGCAACAAACAGCAATCGGACAACAAAGAGAGCAATTGATACAGGACGTTTCAACGAGGTGGAACTCATCACTCGATATGATCACACGTCTCTTACGGAATGAAGAGGCTGTTAAGGCTACTTTGCCTAAGTGAAGCCTAAGTGATAGGCCATTTTAGCCTAAGTGATAGGCTTGTGTTCAATAATAAAAAAATGTTATGACCATTGTAGCCTAAGTGATAGGCTACAATGGCCATAACATTTTTTTATTATTGAACACAAGCCTATGTGTTAAATAAAAAAACTGCTTTTTGTTATATTGGTTCAATCTTCCTCAAACACAATCATTTTAAATGACATTTTCCAAGAAATTCTCAACTAATATTTATGTGCAATTAAATGCGATTAATTAGATTAATTAATCGCCACATCCTGTAATTAATTAGATTAAAATTTTTAATCGCTTACCAGCCCTAGTTATGATATTTAAAGACCTTTTTAAATCAGGTTTTAATTGTGTTTTCTTTTGGCTGTATTGTCATGTTCTATTGCTTATCGTGCCTCGTTATCGCTTATGTCTTATCTTCACAGCACTGAGGTGTTAGAAACCTCTGGGAGAAATGAGGATGAATCGTGTTGGAGATGGTGCGCGGCTAAGAGAGAAATGACAGATATGTCTTTTGGGTTTGGAAATAATTACCGGTATTAATGTTGTATTCTTTCTCAATTCCTTCTCCATCAACTCCAAAAAAGAGGAAATTCTGACCTTTTAACATCCACAGTCGCCACAGCAAGGTTCTATTTGACACGATGATCTCATTCAATCCATTCTATAGTTACTAGTTTGTCAGATTGGTTTCTAAATCAGCTCACCAGGTTTTTGTTGTTTTTGGGGAAAACACATTCAAGGTTTGATTTTCTATACAATTGCACATGGGAAAATAAGCCGATATTTGCAGTGTGTTTGATTTTAGGTGTGTGTCTGAGGTTAGTTTCAACTCTCTGTGTGTCTCTGAGGTTAGTTTCATAAGCAGAGTCTGTTCTCTAAATACGATTTTCTCTCCTGTGTGCTGGCGCCTGTAACTTTTGAGTTTAATTAAGAAACGATGCTCCCTCGAGAAACAAATTAATCTTTGAATTTTTAGATGTGAATTATAATATTATAATATATATATATTCAGAGTGTTCACGAAAGCTGTATATGTAAGCCAGACATAAAGACCACACAGCTCTCACTAACAAGCTACAGTATTAAACAGTTCTACTATTAAAGCACTGAGTTTCAATAAAATGTTTTTTTTTATGAACATGAACACATTCATCAGCTATTTCTACATCAATTAAACATTATTTCATTGAATACAATCACCTAAAAAGGCCCATACAGAAAAGATGAATCAAGTATGAAAAAAAGACTCACATCGCACATCATACTGTTATGTTTCTTACTCCGATGTTTCTCAGTCCTCTAACACATTTTGGGCTCTTGATATGTTTTTTTTTAGAAGAAACTGAATTTCCATGAATGCCAAATTAAAAAAAAATGATTTACAAACCAATTTCTTTATATGAAGCACCATGAGTCGATTATTCAGAAATATTTGCATATTATTGAGATATAAATTCCCATAACAGTGATGTCAACAAAGTAATCTAACATCACACACATATTAATTCACATTTGTTGTACTGTTCAGGAAATAAAGCTGAATTAATTGACATTTATTCAACTCATGATCCATATAATTGGGAAAAAAATGAAAACACATTCTTCTCCTCTATGAAACTGTTCTGTAAAGTTTGGAACTTGTTTCAACCTTTATTTTTGAATTTTATTTTCAGCTTTTAACTTCAATAGAGGGAAAAAAGTCTATTTGTAGCTTCTGTAATGTCAATGATAAAAAGACCTGACTTCCACAATATTAAATGTCTAAGCATCAGGTCAACTCCTGCATCATTAGACAACAGGGAAGGCGTAGCCTAGTGGTTAAGGTGTTGGACTACTGACAGGTTGTGAGTACAAATCCATGGACCACCAGGATGCTGGGCCCGTGACCAAGGCCTTTAACCCTTAGTTGCTCAGGGCCTTGCTCATGGTCCTAACAGTGGTACAAATAAAATAAATCAATGTCGCTATGGATAAGGGCATCTGCAAAATTCTGTAAATGTAAAATCTTTTCCCAGAACACGCCACTGCCTATAAACACGGCCACCCTGAACTACACTTCCCAAAACACAAGACACAAAGCACTTACTTTTGGTTATATTCTCCCTTGTCCCACATCATTGTTTATTTTTACATTTGATGGATTTGTGCCTCATTAGTGTCACACGGTTAAAGTGGGGACGTCACGTCTAAAGTCTGGAGCCCATTGAATGCATCTCATGTCTCAGTACTAATAATAAAATAACTGCGATTACTGGCAGGTTGGAGTAGGTGGAGTAACGTGTCAGGAGTCTTGTGTAACAGAAGAGTGTCAGCAAGAATCAAAGGAAGTGTGAACAAGTCAGTAGTGAGAGCAGATCTGCCGTATGGGTTAGAGACTGTAGCTGTGAGGTAAAGACATGAGGCAGAGATGGAGGTAGTAGAGATGAGGATGTTGAGGTTCTCTTTAGGAGTGACGAGGATGGACAGGATTAGGAACGAGCACATCAGAGGGACAGCTCAGGTTGGCTGTTTTGGGGACAAGGTCAGAGAGGATAGATTGAGATGGTTTGGACATGTACAGAGGATGGAGATGGTTATATTGGTAGACGGATGTTGGAGATGGAGTTGCAAGGTAAGAGGTCAAGAGGAAGGCCAAAGAGGAGATATATGGATGTGTTAAAAGAGGACAGGAAATTAATTGGTGGAGTAGAGAGAGTAGACTGTATGTTTATATGCTGTAGTCAGTAAGACTTTAACTTCTTTAATTCAACTGTAGCTCATTTTCATCTTGTTTTCCTGTGAATAATATACTTTAACATTCTAATTTTTTCAGCAAATTCATTATTTTTACAATCCTCTTAAAACATTAGTTTTAACACCTTCGCCCCTTCTAATCAGCCACCCAAATACCTCTTGTTCAAGGGCAGAATGTGAGTCAGAATTTGTTCAGAATGGGTCCACTTCAGACATGGATTATTATTTCTTAGGTTCATAACCAAAATAATGCCAATGTGTTTGTCTAATTGGATTCTGTTCAGAAAAATAAATCAGGAATGAGAGAGTCTGTGGAGATCCCTGGCTACAAAACATTTAAAAGCCCCTGTCATAGACTGTTAAAATTTAGTCCTGACACTTGGATGGACTTTGTGAAATGGCGTCCAGGAGGAAAGTGGTGTTAATTGCTGTGGGTGGATACTGCTCCCCTTGTGTGTTCCAGATGGTCTAGACCAACACAAGCTGCTTCTTTATCAACATTGTCAGCTCTATTTGTGTGTGCTGGCACTCGAGTGATGAAAGCATGCTGCGAATTAGGAAAGGGTTCCAAAAGATGACCACCATTTTCCCATCTGTCAGAATTTTCTTCTTTTTTTACTCGTACTTGTAGAACTACTTTAAGAATCAGATCTCTTGGGAGAAAGGTTTCTGTCAGAAAAATAAATATAAAACGGAATAAATAATACTGCATGTGATTGTTTAGGTAAATTGGTCAAATACATGTATGTCATGATCAGTAATGGCCAGTTGTGTTATTAGTGAAAAATATCCCAAAGTCTCAGCAATGTCAGTGTGGCTCAAATTCCAACAAATGTGTTATTTTATAGCTTGTTTTTTTTTTTATAGCTAAAATCCCTAAAGAATGAAAGCAACACTTTAACATTAATTATGAAATGAAGCTGACAGAAAAACTGGCTGTGTTAATGTCTCTGACAGTAATGCCATCTGCGTTCAAGCTCACGTCACCTCCTGGATGCAAACCGCTCCAACTGTCACCGTCGTTTTTTTGAAAACAATGAAGACAGAGAAAGTGTGAGATTAGTACTGTACGTCTCGCATCTCTGGAAATCTCACATATAAATAAAACCATTCAGCTGTAATTCATTTGGTTTGTTTTGATTTGTGAGTCTAGATATTTCTTGAACTTTTCCTTCATATACAGTACAATAACTCAAAGCAGAGGACAAACTCATAGACTTAATACTAGAATGGCTTGGACTGGTTTGTGAAAAGTAGTGCATTTATCTTCAATCCTGCTTGTTTATATCATGGTAATAGGACTGGATCCAGGGCCATCTGAGGTACACTAGGCACAAGGCACACCAATGTCCCTTTTCCACCAAAAAGAACCGGGTGCTGGTTCGGAGCTAGTGCTGGTTCTGGTCCAAAGTTGGTTCCACTGGCGAACCTTCTAAGAACCGGTTTGTCTTTCCACCGGCTAGAGAGCCGTCACAGAGCCGAGTCTGACGTCACTGTATACGTGTCACGTGTCCCAGCAACTTTAGTGCAGCAGCGGCAAACACAACATCAACAATGGCGGATGTTGCTTTACTGTTAATGCTCATGGCTTTGTGAACCTACATTAACACCCAAACGCGGCGAATCCAACGTGTACGTGCAGCTCCATATAATCTGTATAAACGGAGGTTGTTATCGAGAAAGTACATAACATTATTTTATCATTAACACAGAAAAAACTTAGCCTTAGCATGTAGCTACCTACTATCATGTGTGCTGATAATGTACTGTATCCTATCGCGGTAAAGTAAATGTGTATTAAACATTAGTATACTTAAGTTATGTTATCAAATGCGCTAACAGTAGCCCCGCCCACAGCCCCTAACGCAAGCGGTTCTTAAGTCTAGACCAGCAACGTTTTGGTGCTACTTATGAACCACTTTTCCTGGTTCAGAGCCGGTGCTTTGGCTGTCGAAAAAGAAAGAACTGGTTCTAAATTAGGCTCTGGCTTCGAACCAGCACTCAAACTGCCTCGGTGGAAAAGGGGCACTAGTGTACCTAGCTTGTCCAAAATGCTGTCGCTCGATTCTTGTGTGGGGTAAAAAAGAGGGAGCATATTACACCTACAGTATTTTACGCACACTACATCGGTTGCCTGTTTGTTTTAGAGTGGATTTTAAAATTTTGCTCTTCGTTTATAAATCTCTGAATGGTTTGGCCTCCTTTATCTCAGTGTTACTGATTGAGTATCAACCCACTAGATCCCTTTGGTCTTCCAACCAGGATCTATTGTTTACCCCAAAGTCAAGGCTTAAGTGCAGGTGAGATCGTGCTTTCTGTATTGCCACTGTCCACTAGACAAGCCTCTTCTCTTAATATATTTAGTCCAGGCTAAAGACAAATTTATTTTCAAAAGCATATGGCTGATGGGATATTTGTACGATTTTATAATTTTTCTGTTTGTTTGTTGTGTTTTTCTGTGTTTAATGACATAATGGAAAGCACATTGGCCGACAGAAGTTGTAATTAATTGTGCTATATAAATAAATTGTCATTGTCATTGTCATTGTCATAGAAGCAATTTTCCTTCCATCCATCCATTTATTTTATGTGCACAGGAATTCTTACAAAGGCTCATGAAGAACCTCTAAAGTCTATCCCAGGAGACTCACAAGGGGCACAAGGCAGCAGATACCCTATCTTTGGACCGGAGGACAAAACCTGTGTACCAGGAGGAATATCCTGAAACACACATCAAACAGAGCATACTTCACACACACACACACACACACACACAGGGTTGAAGTAGGAATTCGAACCCCCACCCATGGAGGTATGAGGAAAATATGCTAACCACTAAGCCACCATGGGATTTAGGAGTTGTAGTTTTAGTTTTATCAATAAAAATTATTTTAAAAATGCTTTAAAACTAGACTACCTCTAGCTCAAGACTTCATTCAGCTCCAGAGCTCCAGAGTTCATTCAGCAGCTCATTTGTTTTTTCTTAGTAAATTAATTAAGGTTTTAACCTAACAACCTACTGAAACCTTTAAACAAATCTTAGAATATTATGTCTTTCATTGCTCTAATCACATTATTGGCTGATTAGATAAATGCATGAATAAGCAGGTATACCATTGCTTCTAATAAAGTGGCCAGCAAGAGTATATTTGAAACGAAGTCTGAAGGTTGCGTGAGCTTCTATTCTGCAGGAATCTGGCTCTGTGCTTTATGTGTGTACTGTATGTATGCAGTGTGTCTCTGTCTTTTTCATTTCCTATGGGGACACACTCTCACAGCCTACCTTCCTGTACCAGACAGAACTCATTTGTCGAATCCATCTGCCACATGTAACGCTTGTTGTGAAGCAGGAGCCACAGCCTTGTACGCCAAACATCGATCCATAGGAACGAAGGACAACAAAAGAGAAAATATGTCAAAAATATGAGCAGAAATATAGAGGCTCTGATACAGCATCTGTCCAACAGCAGCAAGAGCGCCGCAACATAGCGTTCTACATCCACTGCATGCTATAAATATTGACCAGTGCAACCTTGGATTTTTCATTTCTATACTTTTATTGACAATATTAAGACCTTGTACTCTATTTCTGATAAACCTACATTCCGAGGAAAATATGTGTAGCGCTTTATGACAAGATCTAAACTTTATATCCTCGATCGTATCGAGATCTGGAGAATCTGAAGGCCAAGTCACCACCTTGAACTCTTAATCATGTTCCTCAAATTATTTCTGGACGGGTTTTGCATTTTCCATTAGGGAATACAGTTGCTATGAAGGAGTGTACTCGGTCTGAAGCAATATTTAAGTAGGTGGTACGTGTCAGAGTAGCATCCACATGAGTGCCAGGACCAGGTCTGAATATCTTGTGCCATTTGAGGCAAGAGGCAAGTATACTACAAGACTCTTCTCAGTACTGGCACCAAGGTGGTGGAATGAACTTCCCCTAGAGGTCCGGACAGCTGAGTCACTGGCTATTTTCAAGCGGCGGTTGAAGACCTACTTATTCAGGAAACACTTCAACTAGCACTTCTTTCCTTATCTTTTGCATTTAAAAAAAAAAAAACCTTTGACACTTTTTCATTGTAACTTTGAACAAATGTTTTAAACTCATGGTATCTTAAGTATGTAACCTAGTGATCCAGCATTAATGTATTCAATGTTAGAGATTTAAGCACTTATGTACGTCGCTCTGGATAAGGGCGTCTGCCAAATGCTGTAAATGTAAATGTAAATTTGGTATTCATTCTCAGAAGATAAAAAAACTTTATAATGAAGCATTATTATTTATTATAAAAGCATTACATTATCAAGAGGAAAACTTTCCAGCAAGAAAACCTACCACCATGTTATTATGAGAAAAACGGGAAAATGCTGCAGGTGACAAATGAGCCAAATTTTACTTTACGCTTGGATTAACCCACAATGAGATTACAAAGTGTACGAATGATTTTCATATAAAATGTTGATAAACACTGGTTTATTCTTAGCTGATCGAGTTGAAACTTAAAGTACGGTATATTAAATTAAGTGTTTATCAAAAATTGTGTCAGACTTTAAATCCTCTTGGGGTGTGATGATGTGTTCCAGTCATGTCATAAAGACTGTGTTTACATTTTTTTGTGACAGACTTCATTGAGCTCTGACTTTCCAATTTGGAGGCATGTCATCAACAGTGAATGGTGAAAAGATGACGGGAAATTTGTTGAGACTCATCTCAGATGTTACGATTGTTGATTGTTACGATGATTATTATACAGTATGCAGAAAGTTATTGATTTACAAGTATTGCATTTCAAATACAAAGTGACGTGACGTGACATGCAGTTAAGTATGGTGACATATACTCCGAATTCGTTCTCTGCATTTAACCCATCCAAAGTGCACACACACAGCAGTGAACACACACACCGTGAACACACACCAGGAGCAGTGGGCAGCCATTTATGCTGCAGAGCCAGGGAGCAGTTAGGGGGGGTTCGGTGCCTTGCTCAAGGGCGCCTCAGTCGTGGTATTGCCGGCCCGAGACTCGAACCCACAACCTTAGGGTTAGGAGTCAAACTCTCTAACCATTAGGCCACGACTTCCCCACAACTACAATCACATTGTAGAGTGTAACTAGAAAAGTTTACAGCAGCGTTGTAAAACCTCTATACACATTCTTTGTTCTTTACATTTTAGAAGAAGAATTAAAATCAATGCTGTATTTTTTGTAGTTGAGAGAAGGTTTACCTCCAACTTGGAGTGATTTGAACGCACCTGACATCGTAAAAGCGTGAATGGAAGGCAGAGTAAAAGAGACAGATGTGTAGATTGACCTTAAGGAAAAAAGAAAAACACACAAATGTGACAAATCTCATTTAAGTTTCAGTGTGCCAGTAAAAACTGTTCCTGTTCTGTTGTCTCTTATCTCAGCTACTAAGATGTGGCACAAATTGCACTTTTCTGCAATGGAGCATTTCATCACCATCACACACAAAGTGGATAAAATGCACTAGGAGAAAATTATGGATATCTTTCTTTCTCAGAATGTGTAGACTAAACGGTGTAGAGATCTTTTTTTTTGTGGAATAGGAAACACTGTTAGGCTCTGGTGGGATTTTTACAGAGGCACGACAGTGAGTGGGCCGTAGATGGAGAGGCAGATGGTCTGAATCCTGCATTCAGTGTTACTGCAAATGTGATAACTACCAATCCTTGACATGATCTTTCTCTCTCTCTCTCTCTCTTTCTATCTCTCTCTCACTCTCTCTGTTGGCGACCCTAATGTTGGTGCATCTCCTTTATATTGCCCAGTAGAACAAAAGAAAATCCAACACAATAGAAAGATAATCCTTGACCTATACGACTAAAAAAGACTATTAATATCTACATACAAAAAGGAGGACTTAATGTGTGCTAGCTGTTGTATCTGCCCTGACGTTTGACTAGCTAGTGAGTTACTTATTGTGTGGCCAGTCAAACACCTCTTCAAATGTATGTATTGGTCCAGAAATCTCTACTGGATTTTAAATATTTGTAGACCAGGATTGTGAACTATTGGTATTATTTGCTTCTCTCCTAAATGTGGTCATGATACTCTTCTGAGTTGTCAGAAACAGAGCCACTCTGGGGCACTAAAGGAAGCTTAGTAGGAGGCAGGACAAGAGTTTGTAAACTTGGGATGTGCTTTACGATGTCTGTAGTGCTGTGCAAAATACAGGCAGGCAAGAGCAATGATAATCCATAATCATAAATAAAAGAAACTGGCGAGGATTGGTTGAGGATAGAAATACTGTACAGGATAAAAATAAATAAAAGCATAAGCAAGACAAGACAAAACAGGGATTACGCAAAGAAAATATTCGGATCTAAGCACAGAACAGGTGAACACAAGAGGACAACAAATCAATGACAGGACACAGACATTTATCTTTGACTTCTTTTTAAAAGTTTAATATCCAACATGTATTTTTTGATGTATGAATAACTATGTTGTCACTCTCACCAGAGATTCAAGCAAATTCCCTAGCTAGCAATAACACTGCGCCACAATTTATCACTTTAATCATAAATGGCCCCCAAAACAATGCTCATAGTTCCATTGCATTTGTTATACTTAACAGTGTGGACATTTCTGTGCACAGATTTATGCATGAAGCCTTAATGCTTTTTATATTGTTCTATGATTCTATGGCAACTATTCCTCTTGGAACAGTCGCTGAAATGTGTTTTGGGTGCTTTCCAAGTTTGAAGCAACAGCAGGTTAAGTGAGTAGTAGAGCGATGATGAATATGGTGGAGAATATGCTGGAGATAAAAATCGTACCTCGGCTCCTCCGAGAGCAGCAGATACACATTTTTTATCCCCTTTTACTTTGATAAAGCTGGTAGAAAGAGCTGATTAGCAAGGTGTACCTGTTAGCATCATGTTAGTACAAAACCTTTATCTGATTTATTCGTTCGTCTCCTAGAAGGTTAAGCTGGTGCTCAGGAGTTTTTGCTGTAAACAAGGAGCTTTGCGAGTTCTAAGCTAAAGTCTCTTTAAATGAAATGATCAGTGCCGAGTGCCGTCGTTGTTCGAAAATGTTAAATATAGAATAGATAAATCCGTAAGAAAAGTATTCACTTTCCATCAGCCCTAAAGCCATTCTGCTTTTTTTCTACTAAGCATTGAATTGATTCGGATTATGTCCTGATATGCATCACCAAACAAATACTCTAAAGCTTGTGAAATAGGTTTCAGAATTTGACTAAGGTGAAGGAAAATAAGGCATTTAGGCTTAGACACTCATGCAGACACGCTTTTGATTGGATGCTATGTAAAGTGCTTTTGAACTTCGGCATTTTGTATTGTTACCCTGTGGAAATGATAAACTTAAAGGCAGGGTCTCCGATTTTTGAGAAACGCTTCAGAAAACTGAGTCGGGCCGAATAATAAACAAAAATCAAAACAAAAATCAAAACAAACGTGTAGCCAATGAGCAGAAAGGGGCGTGTCTTGTCAATATGGGCGGAGAGAGTGTTCAGTGCGCATGTGTGACATTAGCAGAAAGCGGTTTTAACATTGACATGGAGGATAAAAACAAAGAAAGAAAGAGAAGAAAGGCTTACGATAAGGCAAGAAGTAGGACAAGTGTTAATATTGATCAGCTTTTCAGCGCTGGAGAGAACTGAAGGAGCAGGAAGTTGGCACATATTCACAGATTGGAGTTTCCCGTGTCAATAACTCCTGAGCTAAACACTGTTACTACACAAATAACACCTCTTTTCTAATAGTAATGTAGAGACGCAGCTACAACCGCGTTTTGTGTAGTAACAGCGTTTAGCTCAGGAGTTATTGACTCGGGAAATTCAACTTTACTTAAGACGCCCAGGCGCTTTTTTCCTTCTCGATAGGTGAGTAACGTTGGTTTTGCTTAACGTTGGTTGGTTTTGTTTCACAGAACTAATATATACCGTCCTTTGCATGATTATGCTTGTGTGTCATTTTTGCTTGTTTGTTTATCTGCAATTGTATTGTTCTTCCCTTCAGCAATGATAAAGACACATTTCTTTCTATTGTTTGCCTGGGTTGCATATGTATGTGTGGGCGGAGTTATCAATACAGGGGCGGGACCCATTTGGGTTAGGGGTGTGTTTGTTTTGGTGATTTCAAATGTCGACGTTGGCTTTCAAAAATCGGAGACCCCACCTTTAATCAGACGAATAAAAAAAGTTGCTTTTTTAATGTGACAAAAAGGTTCATACAACAAAAAAATCCACATATATACATATATTCACCCCCTGGATCAATACATGATAGACCTTCCTAGCTACAAGTCGTCTTCTGAGATTTTGTCTGCTTTGCACATCTGGATTGTGGTGTTTTTGCATGGAGAATATTAGGGAGCACTAATGTTCAAATCTTGCCTCAGATTCTCAATCAGGATGAAGCTTTGACTGTACAATTATGACACATTCAAGTTCTTAGTTTGGCAGTATGCTTAAGGCTAACCACTGTTTCAAGTTCCAGTCTCTTGTCTTTTCTTCAAGAAAATCCTTTTTGCCCTCCACACGGACCTAGTTCCCACTGTAGAGTTCCCACAACATGATGCTACCACCAACATGCTTCATTGTGGAGATCTAATCTAAAGATGTTTATAAGGCTTTGTCCTTCTATGCATTTACCTTGTATCTGTAGTAACTAGAGACATTGTGATCAGTTGTTTTCTTAAGTTTATGACAGGGGCAGTAGGGACGGGAGACGAGTTGTCGGGAATTAGGCATAAACAACTTCCAGTAAATCTTCTAGTAGGACTTCTAGCAGACCTTGGCCTGGTTCAGATTAGCTTGATCAGGAGATGAGCATGCGGTGATTTTAAGCCAATGGTTGATGATGGTTTGCTTTTACATATCTTCTTTACTTCAGTTCTGTCTATAAAACCTTGATGTAATCAATGATGGTGGCCCTTCATCTCTCATCCTACTGTATATGCGGAGTGTTGGGTCCTGCTGCCCAGCTGAGGACAATAAATTGTGAAACATTTTTTACTCTTGCCCGTGTCTACCAGTGTGATACTTTATACTTCCACGACATGATCAAAAACCCAACAATTTGTACCAAGACCAAAAATGTCAATTCTTATATCAGATCAGAGAACCTGTTCCACATCTTTGCTCAAACTACAGGACAGGATATTAACTATCAGCTTTATGAAGTGTCCAGCCTAAAGGAAATGGGCTTCTCTGGAGGTTGTAGAAACTGTATGATGGTTTTGAAATGTCACCACCCAATATTCCAGACTTTAGACACCAATTCATAAATGTGTATATGTATTAAGAACTGTATCACCTAAACTACTTGTTCTGTTTACTAAAAAGTTGAACAAAATAGAGCAAATGGTATCTTTATAAACATCATTCCATGTGCTACACTTAATAATAAAAGTTCTGTTAATGTTACGGGCACGGTGTCTTAGTGGTTAGCACGTTTGCCTTACACCTCCAGGGTTGGGGGTTCGATTCCCACCTCCGCCTTGTGTGTGTTGAGTTTGCATGTTCTCCCCGTGCCTTGGGGGTTTCCTCCGGGCACTCTGGTGTCCTCCCCCAGTCCAAAGACAAGCATGGTAGGTTGATTGGCATCTCTGGAAAATTGTCCGTAGTGTGTGATTGCGTGAGTGAATGAGAGAGTGTGTGTGCCCTGTGATGGGTTGGCACTCCGTCCAGGGTGTATCCTGCCTTGATGCCCGATGACGCCTGAGATAGGCACAGGCTCCCCGTGACCCGAGGTAGTTCGGATAAGCGGTAGAAAATGAGTGAGTGAGTGACAGTGTTAAGGTTACATTCCTTGGAGTAGGAATGGAGTTGGATGGATCTATATAAGCCATATTTTCTCACTTTAGAGGATTTGGGTGATTTTAGAATTATACAGCTAGCCATCTTCTACTTTGTACTTCCTGTGCATGTTGAATAGGTTAGGCTTATAGTGATTTATTTTGTTTAAAGTCTAAAAACAGAGAAATGACTCTCTCCCTATGGGTTGGTTGGGTAAAAAAAAGTAACACATCTACTGAGTTTAAACACTTTTAAAGTTTCTGTCTTGTTGGACTTAGATTTGTAGCCTTGCAGCTACATTCACTGCTCTGTTTGTTTTATCTCCAAGTAGCTGCATTTGTGTTCCAAAAAGAAAAGCACTGTCTTGTTTGTAAAGTTTGGAGGCAAGAAGCATTTGAAGACATTTATGTACTATTAGTACACAAGTTGCACAGATACAGGCCAAAGATTCATCAGTTGACTGATGTTTTCTGTAGCGCTCTAGAAGTGTACACTAGTAGACTGGACACTAGTAGAGTGTCACATCACAGCATGGTGTGAGAACAGCAACAAGCATGACAGGAGAGCTCTCCACAGGGTGGTGTAATCAGAGAGTCTCATCCGCACTGAGCTCCTTGACCTGCAGTCTATTTACAGCAAGCGGTGCTGGACCAATGCCATGACGATTCTGAAGGACTTCAGGCATCTAAACTATGGACTCTTCTCTCTGTTGCTTTCAGGGAAGAGCTTTTGCTCCCTTTGGCCAGGACAGAGAGAATGATGAGCAGTTTCTTCCTGTAGTCTATTCAGGCCCTTAAGCAGGACAACACATAAAACTAGAGTTTAAGCTACTTCTGGAATTAAACACAGATCTGCACTTCTGTACACACACAAGCACACACACACACACACATGCACATGCATATATGCTTGAGGTAGCTTAGTGGCATTGGACTGCTGATTGGTAGGATCCCAGGTCTACCAAGCAACCTCTGCTGGGTCTCTGAGCAAGACCCCTAACCCTTGATTGCTTAGTTGTATTAAACTCACTCGGGATAAATGTGCAGATTTTTTAAATTCTATTTAATATTCTTTTATATTTTCTTACTATATATATAATTTTTGCTACTTTTTATATCACACACACTCAAAAAAAACCATACATGTCATATGGTGCATGGGTTTGTATGTTTCAGCTTCTTGAAGATGCTTCCGTTTGTGAGGTGACCCAACCACAGTGAAGAAAAGCAGCAGACTCCACACTTCAGAGGAAACACCTGAGAGGACATTATGTCAGTGCAGATCAGTGTAGTGCAGTTTCTCTTTCAAATGCGTTTAGCTTATGATCCGAGTTGCCACACTCGGATGGACAAACTTCCTCTCAGATAGAGATTTCCTTCAGATGGAGTTCAAAAAGTTATCTTTCTCCCTCAAAGTTCAAAGATTATCTTTGCAGTTGTTGTCATACAGAGACTTCCATAATCTCTAAATGATTCCCTTTTTTGTCCCCTCCTCCTTTAGAGACCAAATGAACACATTTGGAGGAATAGAATATTCCAGAAGGCTCTATCCATTATGTTCTCATTATAATATTGTGAATAATTGTTCCCAGATTCTCACTGAGAAGAGAAAGGAAATCCATACAAATCCCATCTGAAGTTTCACCACATGATTCTTCCCCGTTAGAGTGTCTAATGCTGGCTTTAAGATTTCCCCCATAATCCCCTTGGAGGAAATAAAATGTTTCAGGTCTGTAGTGTAGTCATTAAGACGATTCTTTGGCGAGGGGATTTTTTTTTCTCTAATAATTCACTGATCCATTCACTCGTCCGTTACCTTTAGAAATAGAGACATGCTACAGTGATGTGTTTTTTTTTAATAAAGCTGGCTGTATGTGCAAAATGGATACTTGTATTCAGTACACATCGTAGAGTGTGCACAGGGTCCAGAGGTGGAGCACTTGGACTTGTCAAAGGTATGATAATGAAGCATATTGATGTGCTAATAGAAAAATGACAAATCTAATTTGGTTGTTGTCTGGTGAGAAATTAGAGCTTTCAGATTTAATGTCTGATGGAATTAGGAGTATAAACAGACGTCGCGACTTGGTTTCTACGATTATTTTCAATTGTAATCTATCAAAAGGAAAATACAACACTGAGGCTTAGGCGGCTCATGCAGACAGGCTTTTGATTGGATGCTGTGTAAAGTGCTTTAAATTAGTATTCGTCCACTTTTGAACTTCCGCCATTTGTATTGTTACACTGTGGAAATGCTAAACCTAATCAGACGTTTTATTTGATTTAGTCATTTAGGGTGTTTTCACACCTATTTAGTTTGAGCCCTCCAAACACTTTCGGAGCGGTTCAGTGTGTATATGTGAACAAACCATGTGATCTGAGACCCCTTAAAAGGACCCAGAAGTGGAGGTGGTCTGAGTACGGTTTGTTTGTGGGTTCGCTTGTGGTTCGATTTGTGTGTGACATGTGAAAGCAATGAGGTCCCGGTCCGCTTTGCTTTTCGCTTCGCCAAATATCCCTGGAGGCTTGCCATACCTGCAGCCGTGTTCCGTCACTGTGACTGCTGAAAACACAAAACTTTTCGCCATGGCAGGTCGTGGAGTCATGTGGTCTTATGAAGAAAGCTGTGCACTTATTGATATTTGGAAAGAGGATGGCATTAAACGCCATCTATTCTCAACACATAAAAACATAAAAGTATTTCTTCTGTTTTCTCAAAAACTGAAGGAAAGGGAGTACAACAGAACGTCGCGTAAAAGTGAAAAAACTACGACAGAAGTACATGAGCACCCGTGATAAAATGCGTCCAATGAACATCTTATGTGATTCTTATTATGAACTTCTTCATAATTCACAAATTATGAAGTTCTTATGAAGTTGAGGTGTGAACACGAAAGGGTCTGAGATCACTTCAGTATTAAAGAGGACCAAAAAGAGAACTGGGTTCTCTTTTGAGTCCACTATATTGTGAACACCAAACGGACTGAGGTCAACATTCGGCTAGTTCCTTTTCTGGTTCACTAGTGAACTGGGTTTGGTTCTTTTAAAACGAACAATATGTGAAAACACCCTTAAATATCTAATATTTCAAGTTGCTTTTTTTGTTGTGACTGTTGTGAATTAAGCAAAAAAAAGCATATATGCATAAGTATTCACCCCTGGATCAATACATGGTAAATCTATCTATCTATCTATCTATCTATCTATCTATCTATCTATCTATCTATCTATCTATCTATCTATCTACAGTACCTATCTACAGTATCTATCTACAGTATCTATCTATCATTTTAAAAGAAACAACTTTCTGATCTGTTTAGATCATTTCATTCAAGTGCTTCATTATTCTGAGCTCTTTTGATCATTTCTACTTGAATCAGAGACTCCAAAAGATTAGGATTTAAAATCTTTTTTTTTTCCCTCTATCTGGTCACTCAAATGTTTGGAGTATGTTGATAAATGGAGAACAATAATGTATTATGTATGATGACCAATTTTGCTGAGTTTCAGCTCTGTCCCAAAATCCATCTTGAATATTTATCACTGAAGCGAACATCCTTGAAAACATGCCTACATCAGCATCCTGTCATTTACTCTGAAACTTATCATGAGTGAATGTTTGATTTTAATGAACATGCCTGGGATTGAAATAGATATAGAGATTGTTGGAGGATGTCTGTTGGCTGGTTGACTGATTTATGATTTAGTTCAGAGATTTATTTATTTTTTTATAATTATAAACAAGTCATCCATCATGAACCATCCATTTCTAACTCGTAGGCTTACAGTAGTTCAGCTACTGAAATGTTAATTCTGGACAATTAGAAAAGTATTACTTGTAATTGGCTCTAATAATTAATTCTGATAATGAGCTCAAATTAAAAAAAATTTAAACCCATTGTTTCTTGTGGGTCTAAACATCATTAAGGAAGTCGATGTGTTATTTTACACCACACACTTTATTATCAAAAAAACAGTTTAAACCAGTGTCTGTGTTCAAAAAGACTCTCAGAGAGATCTCAGAAAGCTCAAAATTTAGCTTAAAAATTATAACTAGGAATATTCTCTTAAGAGTGATTCAGGACCAAACTCAGAAGGGCCGAGCGAGGTCCGTAGCCGAGCTGAAGGGTCGAGCGACGTCCGTAGCCAAGCTGAAGGGCCGAGCACACCCCCCGACACGCCGCGACTAGACCCACGTCTCAAAAACCAGAATGACGCTATCCTGCTGGGTCTTAGTCTGGCAGAATCCTTCTGTCAGCGATGCGGGGATAAAAACACACCCAAATACAGGATAACGTAAAAAAAAACTGATTTAATAACTAAAAAACACAAAACAGCAACACAGACGAAACCAGACGTGACAAAGGACGACGAATAACGACGAGGATTCCGCGGCAACGCGGCAAGGCTAAATAATCATAACAATTAACACATAACGAACAGGTGAGCAGAGGGGGGGAAGAAGAAACAAGGGCAGGGCAGACACGTGACACAGAACATAAACAAAAGCACATGGCCAAAAGCCATGACAGGATCTGCTGCTTTATTTTGCTGGATTTTTTTCATTCTTGTTAACATAAATCAAAAGTGCCTCAGAGAAGCAGTTCAGTAAACATTTTGCTTTCTGCTCCATCAATACGGCCTTTTATGGGGTTTCATGTATGTCATCAAATGGGAATTAGCTGTGGCTTGTGTTCAGCTATTTTATGTTTATGGTTGGTTGCCATTTATCAGTAGGCAAATACAAACAATAATCAGTTAAGTTTTGTAAATATGGCATAAAGTTTGAGACTCAAATATTGATTGGACTTCTGTCCTAAGTCCTATTCGGACAGGACTAGTTTTACAGGGGGTCGTTAGAAAAATTTCAGTTTCACAGACGTACTTTGTGATTTTAATCCCGTCGGAATCTGCCATGTCTGTCTTTTTCTCACACGACCTGTGTAAAAATTCCAGAGCAAATTACCTACTGTTTTTCAGAAAAATCGGCGCTTCTCTGAGAAATCTAATCCCGTCTGAATGCGAATGTCTGTGATTGCCGAAAATGTTTTTTCCAAAACGCGTTTTCTTGTCTGTTTTGGTCAACGTGAACTACCGTATTAACCCTAGCGCACTGGTATTCAAGTTTATTGATCGGTCATACTGTATGACCATACGCAATCCACGCATCCTGGACATGTGGTCTTGTGCAATGCCCACATGTAAAACACAGACACTCCT
The DNA here is from genome assembly GCF_030014155.1 of Tachysurus vachellii. NCBI lineage: Eukaryota > Metazoa > Chordata > Actinopteri > Siluriformes > Bagridae > Tachysurus > Tachysurus vachellii. The sequence goes on from NC_083484.1 coordinate 4,121,185, forward strand.
ACCTCCGTAATAAACACAGAGATGTTAGTCCCGTCCGAATCCATACATGAAATGACAGACGTCGGCTGAAAAAAATTCTAACTCAATCGTCGTTTGGAAAACTAGTCCCGTCCGAATAGTGCTCTAGAGACACTACATTACATACACTTGCACACTTTAGCCCTATTCGGACGGTAGGAGTGTCTGTGTTTTACATGTGGGCGTTGCACAAGACCACATGTCCAGAATGGGTGGATTGTGTATGGTCATATGACCGATCAATAGTTTATTAACATCATATGGTTTTATATAGCACTTCTTATAAACCCACTGGAATAAATACGTTTTTATACTGTATAATTTTCACGTTATGTAATTGACTATAGAAATGAAAGTACTCTTACCTGAAACTGATATTACAGTAGCCAGTCTTAACAATTTATGTGATTTGGCTCTTCTTGTTGATTTCATTTTTTATATTTCTTCGCAGGGTAGCAAACACTTTACATCCATTATTGGTGTGCAGAAAGCAGAAACTTGAATACCGGTGCGCTAGGGTTAATACGGTAGTTTACGTTGACCAAAACAGACAAGAAGACGCGTTTTGGAAAAAACATTTTCGGCAATCACAGACATTCACATTCAGACGGGATTAGATTTCTCAGAGGAGCGCCGATTTTGCTGAAAAACAGTAGGTAATTTGCTCTGGAATTTTTACACAGGTCGTGTGAGAAAAAGACAGACATGGCAGATTCGGATGGGATTAAAATCACAAAGTACGTCTGTGAAACTGAAATTTCTCTAACGACCCCCTGTAAAACTAGTCCCGTCCGAATAGGGCTTTTGTTTCCTTCTGCACACGTCCTTCATGTCACTTGTACTTTGTTGGCACGTTCTCTCTTGTCTTTCTAAAGACATTTTTGTCAACTCAGCCTGATTAAAGTACCATCTTCAATTTACCAAGAAAACAGAATCTTCTTTATTTCATTTCCTTTCTCTTTATGTTATGTAGCAGTATTTGCTTTGTAGAAAGAGTCACTGGGACAAAGACGCAAAAATGAATGTCCAGGATTCGCTTGGGCCCAAACATCTAAGAAGGTGCAGTGGCCTCTGAGGAACTCATCTTTCCTCTGTGATGGAAATATAAGGCTGATATTCAGGTCCAGTAAACATGGTGGCATTTCCAAGAAAGCAATCTTCTTTTCTTCTGTATTTTAATTTCTGGGGAAATGCCAATCTTACTCAGTGTGCTTCTTCAAGAAAGCTTGAGAAAAGGTCAGGAGGGAGATCAGTGTGAAAAGAGATAGACAGATGTCTTTAGATGTGACAGAAAGATAAAAATGGGAAAAATGGTCTTGGATCTGGTTTGATGTTTATTTAATTATATTCTGCTTGTTTATTTTTTTTATTCATGTTCATATTCTTTGTATTTGTAATCATTTTTAAGTTGACACACATGACAATGACCACTGCTATATAATGTGTATGGAGATATATATATATATATATATATATATATATATATATATATATATATATATATATATATATATATATATAACTCTAAAATCCATCACCTGCTGGAGTTACATGAGTTACTACATGTGCTGACTAATTGTGGAGGGGTGTAAAGGAGGACACTGTCCATGTGAGAGCCGATGGAGTGTGTGATCTCCTTCTGTCCGTTGGATTTAGATGGCGAGAGAATGGTGTGATTGATTGCATGGTGCCGCATGTCACATGGAGAGTGAAAACAGGAAATGGAGAAACCCAGACAGGGAGGAAAGAGCTTAATGAGGCTAATCCTTGATGATGCACATGAACACCTCAGCATTCCCTTCACACCCATAAGAAGCTGTGTGTGTGTGTGTGTGTGTGAGAGAGAGAGAGAGAGTGTGTGAGTGTAGTAAAGCCTTAATTTCCTTAACAAAATTAGCGGCAATTCCTGGCATAAATACATTGATAATACTTAGAATTTAAACACATTATTATGTGAAACCTTGAGGTTTCGTGAGGATCGTCACATCAGTCTCCTTTATCTATAAGCTCCTTGCCTCCTCTGAGCTTGATTAAGCTTGTTAGCTTGATAGATGATCTGCTTTGCCTATACTTTTTATCCACAAAACTTCAGAACGTTGCACTTGTCAGCTCTAGTATAGAGCCATGATAAAGAACACAAAACTCAAATTATGATATTACAATTCTGGCATTTTAGGTTTATATCTTCACGATCGTACAGGTTTATATGTTTATATGCTTGAGTGTTGATAGACTGTAGCTTTGTGGTTAAGGTGTTGGATTACTGAACCGAAAGGCTGTGAGTTTGAATCCCAAGTCTGCCAAGCTGGAGCCCTTACATAAAAATGTAAGTCACTCTGGATAAGAGTGTCTCTAAGATGCTGTAAATGTAAGAAGAAGAAGGTTCATTTCATTGAAACATGCACACATCCATTTCTTTCAAGCACTACTTGTGTATTTATTTCTTTATTTTTCTAGCTTCCTTCCATATTGGTTTGAAACTCATTCACTCACTCATTTTCTACCGTGTATCCGAACTACCTCGGGTCACGGGGAGCCTGTGTCTATCTCAGGCGTCATTGGGCATCAAGGCAGGATACACTCTGGACGGAGTGCCAACCCATCACAGGGCACACACACTCTCATTCACTCACGCAATCACACACTAGGGACAATTTTCCAGAGATGCCAATCAACCTACCATGCATGTCTTTGGACCGGGGGAGGAAACCGGAGTACCCGGAGGAAACCCCCGAGGCACGGGGAGAACATGCAAACTCCACACACACAAGGTGGAGGGGGGAATCGAACCCCCAACCCTGGAGGTGTGAGGTGAACGTGCTGACCACTAAGCCACCGTGCCCCCTTTGGTTTGAAACAATTCCCAAAAATCAAGCCAATCACCATTTTGCCGTCTTTCCACTGAATAGAGTCACCACTGTCGTAGTGATGAAGATGAAAACATTGTGAATCAATGTGTCGCTTATGAAACAGCAAAGTGAGGTTTATCCTTAATGTCCAAAGACACGGATAAGAGACCGTTGTGGGTCCTGAATATTGTTGATAAAGTCAGATCCTTTTTTTTAAATCTACAGCTATATCTTTGCCCTTACAAATGTCCCACATTAGACGTGAATCATGCCAGTTTGTGAACGCATGACGTAATTAATTAGTCATTTCTAATGACTGTGATTCGACGGGAAGTTTTTGCATGTCCACAGATGGTCAGTGTACGAGGTCACAGCTCCAGATGATCATCTCGCGAGGAACTACACAGACAGTCTCAGAATGTGTGTTGCTCAAAGAAATGCATTAGCGGATCAGACAAAAAGGCTTATGAGTATTAAATGCAGCTGTGGATATGTATTATCGTTAAAGTTTGGAAACCTGTAGGAGGTGATATGACTTGAGTACAAATGATATGTCGGAAAGCAAAAAAAAAAAAACAGAAAAAGTAAAGTTAACTGGTGCCTGAAGCTCAGCTGAAGATCTCTGGTATATAATTGTTTCTCCATTCATGACATTTAGAGCAGCTTCACTGGTATTTAACGGTTGATATTAAACTGTTTCATGCTTGAGGTCTGATGGTGGTCGTATAATGGATGTGTTTAGCTTCAGTCATTAAACAGCCAGACAGAGATTGGAACCAGTAGCTTCTAGGTGCCAAAACATCACTGCAACTCCTCCTACTGTATATATCGTCGCTGTCGGGCAGAAACCTCGCATGTCCAAATTTGGTCAATTTCATATTTTTTTTACATATCGATGCTATTGGTCAGTCCCCACGTGGGTCTGATATTTTTACAAGTTATTAACCAATCTAAAGTCTTGAAAATAGCTTGAGCGCAAATCTCATAACTCCATTGGACACTTCAACTGTCCACCTCTTCCTCACTCCGCGGGAGAGCTTCGCGCCATATTTCTCCTCAAGAAGAGTCGCAACGAATCAACACGTCTTCTGAGGTAAATGTCTTCAAAACACTGGGCTCAAAGAAAAAAAAATCTTGACCCCCGCTAGTTCTGGTGCTCGTCTGAGGACAGGAATTTAGCGCAAGACAATCCACTGCAACGCGGACTAAACCCTGTGCACTGCAGATAAGGTACGGCGTTTTTTTAATTTCCTGAAAAATAACGGTTTTGAAGATACGAGAATTACGCCCGACAGCGACGATATATATTTATATAAAGCTAGTCACATGACCATGTCACATGTCACTGATCGCTCACACGTATTTCATGTTAATCCTTGTTAGCGTTGCTATTTATGCTTTTAACTTCCAATTCCAATTTATTTGTATAGCAGTTTTAACAATGGACATTGTCTTTAAGCAGCTTTACACATAAGAACATAAGAAACTTAATACAAAAAGTTCAAGATTAATATTAGACATATATTTCAATGTGTTTGTGTTTATATCCAATGAGAAGTCTGAGGTAACTGAGGTGACTGTGCTGAGGAAAAACTCCCTCAGATGGAAGAAGGATGAAGGAGATGGAGGAACCAGATGGAGGAACCAGACTCAAAAGCGAACCTCATCCTCATTTGGGTGACACAGAAGGGTGTGATTATAAATGATGATAAACACCAGAGAGTGTTATTATGAATAACGTGCTTTCTATAGTCACATATAATCTGACAATTGTGTATTGATTAGGAGGTTGTTATCCTCAAAGACCACATGGAATTAACGTCTTCTCTTTGAATGTCTGAATCTTCACGAGGTAGAATCCAACTGGAGCTGGTACATCTCTAGGTTCCTCAGGATCCTCACAGTGTTGACCTCTTCTCACTGAAGGTCTGAAATTTTCATGAAGAGGAACACAACTGGAGCTGGTACAATCTCTGGATGCCTCAGGATGGGTAAAAAAAAGTGAACCAAGTGGAAAGGAATTAGCGGAGCTGCTGTTTATAATATTAGCAATCACTATAGATGATAATGTACATTTGATCAGATGTACTGATGCACATTATGGTATTATAGGATGTGTTATAGGATGTGTGTGCCTGGATAAAGTGATATGTATTTAATCTACACTTAAACTGGTAGAGTTTAACATCCCTGTGGCTGTTGTCCTGTGTACCACAAACTCTGTTGAAGACTGGTTGTTGTTTTTGCCTCACCTAATAATACTTGTTTTCATTTCACAGTAAATAACCTGCACTCATTTCTGACTTTGCCTCCAGTTTCCAGAATGTTCTAACCTACTGTTGGAATTTATTATACACCAGCAGAATCTGTGGTGTTTTACATGGTGTTCACATCGGTCCAATTAAATAAGCCAGAGTATTAATCAGGATGAAAACCAAGCAGTCCTGAAGTGTTTTTTTTAACAGTCCTGGGAATTAAACTCACAACCTTCTGATCACTAGACGAGAGCATTAACCAGTGCAGTTTAACGTTTTCTTCATTAAATTGGGTTTAAGTTGCTACTACAAGGGGGCACGGTGGCTTAGTGGTTAGCACGTTTGCCTCACACCTCCAGGGTTGGGGGTTCGATTCCCGCCTCCGCCTTGTGTGTGTGGAGTTTGCATGTTCTCCCCGTGCCTCGGGGGTTTCCTCCGTGTACTCCGGTTTCCTCCCCGGTCCAAAGACATGCATGGTTGGTTGATTGGCATCTCTGGAAAATTGTCCGTAGTGTGTGATTGCGTGAGTGAATGAGAGTGTGTGTGTGTGCCCTGCGATGGGTTGGCACTCCGTCCAGGGTGTATCCTGCCTTGATGCCCAATGACACCTGAGATAGGCACAGGCTCCCCGTGACCCGAGGTAGTTCGGGTAAGCGGTAGAAAATGAGTGAGTGAGAGAGTTGCTACTACAGTGCACATGATAACATGATAACAAAGCTGTAATCTCAGGGAGAGAAATTCGAAGTTCTTTCTGTATGAAATAAAAATTCTGAACAATAATCAGATATTCCACACCTCCTTTTTTTCTTCTTAGGCCAATCTGTGATTTTACACTTTCACAATAATGTATTATTTTTTTTTCTGTGGTGTGAAATGATTCTTTTTGTAGCAGCTTTTACCATAATGACTGGGAGTTTTTTCCCTCGTGATTACCAAGTCTATGGTCTTGCTTATACATACTTTGAAAAATAATCATAATCATAATAAAGCGTGTGTATGTGTGTGAGAGAGTGTGTGTGTGTGTGTGAGTGTGTGTTTGTACTCCCTCTTAAGCTCCCGCCTCAGGCTTTCTCAGAAGTTGAAGTCCCACCGTTTAAAATCCCTCGTTTTTATTTTCTAAATGACTCCGGCGCTGGTTCTGTGAAAGAGCAATCAGAGGCAGTGATGATCACATTTATCAAAATCTCCTTTTCTGCCTGGTTTAGAAGCGGAAGATGAGATGGTAAAAAATGTCATTGCACAGGAGAGACAGGAGGTTTTATTGCAGGCTGGAGGTGGTATTTACTGTATCCATGGATGTTTGGTTTGGGAGAGCTATAGATTGTCAGACTGACCTACTGTATGCAGGATCAGGTTTAAGAACATGGATATTTTTGAGTAGTGAACCGTTATCATGGGTATAAAAAACACAGCAACATGGATGATCCTGAGATACCACACTGCATGCACCACACACTACTGTACCATGTGAATGTATATGTATTTATATATTTTATGTGTGTGTGTGTGTTCATCAGGAAATAAAGATGCTGTGTGTGAGAGAGTGTGTGTGTGTGTGGGTGTGTGTGTGTGTGTGTGTGTTTACCAGGAAATAAAGATGCAGTGTGTGTGTTTCAGGAAATAAAGATGCTATGTGTGTGTGTCTGTGTGTGTGTCTGTGTGTGTGTCTGTGTCTGTGTGTGTGTGTGTGTGTTCGGAAATAAAGATGCTGTGTGTGTGTATTAGGAAATAAAGATGCTGTGTGTGTCTGTGTGTGTGTGTGTGTGTGTGTGTGTGTCAGGAAATAAAGATGCTGTGTGTGAGAGAGAGAGAGAGTGTGTGTGTGTGTGTGTGTGTGTATTTGTGTGTGTGTTTACCAGGAAATAAAGATGCAGTGTGTGTGTATCAGGAAATAAAGATGCTGTGTGTGTGTTTGTGTGTGTGTTAGGAAATAAAGTTGCTGTGTGTGTGTGTGTGTGTGTGTGTGTGTGTGTGTGTGTTTACCAGGAAATAAAGATGCTGTGTGTGTATCAAGAAATAAAGATGCTGTGCGTGTGTGTGTGTTAGGAAATAAAGATGATGTGTGTGTGTGTGTGTGTGTGTGTACCAGGAAAAAAATGCTGTGTGTGGGGGTACCAGGAAATAAAGATGGTGTGTGTATGTAAATGTTTACTTTTTATAATCATTTATTATTGCACGATTTTATATATGAAATCATGGAAAAATAAACATAAATAAAATATTTTAAAAAATTATATACTGTGTGTGACATTTATTTCCAGTAACACGCTCCTGCATTTCTTCGCTCTGGGTAAAAAAAAAAAAGAAGAAAAAGTCTTTCTAGCTGTTGTTTTCATGCCCTGCTCCTGTGTTTCATGCTTCTGATTCTGGTCTTGATGGCTTTTGTGTTTGTGCGTGTTTTTTTAAATAAAACAAGGGAGGAAAAACGAGGAGGTGAGACGGAGCAGAAAGAGCAGAGAACAGCTGCTGACAGCAAGACATCCATCACACAGACGAGATTTACAGAGTATTATTTACACAGTCAGTGATGAGGCAAATCTACAGCCCTGAAACAGCCTTAAACATGGAGCGGATACTCGTTTAAACGTTAAAATAAATAGCAAAAATATAGAGTGTATATCTATATGTATATATTGTATATTGGTTATCTATACGGATATATAATAAGCTCATAGTGAATATTATTAGTTAATTATTCCCCGAAGATTTTGCGGTTAAACTAAATGATACCTTGGTGTCTGAAATGATGATGTTAGATCAGGGTTCCCACGCGTCCTGGAAAACCTGGAAATCCTGGAAAATGAATGACCAATGTTCCAGTCCTGGAAAACACATGGAAAATGAGAGAAAACATAAATTGTCCTGGAAAAAATCTTGTTGTCCTGGAAAATTCATCTTCTACCGCTTATCCGAACTACCTCGGGTCACGGGGAGCCTGTGCCTATCTCAGGCGTCATTGGGCATCAAGGCAGGATACACCCTGGACGGAGTGCCAACCCATCGCAGGGCACACACACACACACTCTCATTCACTCACGCAATCGCACACTAGGGACAATTTTCCAGAGATGCCAATCAACCTACCATGCATATCTTTGGACCGGGGGAGGAAACCGGAGTACCCGGAGGAAACCCCCGAGGCACGGGGAGAACATGCAAACTCCACACACACAAGGTGGAGGCGGGAATCGAACCCCCGACCCTGGAGGTGTGAGGCGAACGTGCTAACCACTAAGCCACCGTGCCCCCGTCCTGGAAAATTATTATTTTTAAATATTCTTGATCATTTAAAGAACAGTTTACAACTCTGGTCGAAACAATTAGTAACAGAAAGCGCTCTGTTCAGGGATGCTGAGTTTTGACTGGTTTTTTGTTATGCTGTTTAATCTCGCTGTGACGGATGACGCTGTCTTGTGTTGGCGGTTTCAGCTGCTAGGAATGGTTTAAGTGCTCGAATGTTTTCAGCAAATGGTGACGGGTAAGCAGGTTATATTAACCTTGTTAATCTGAATATCATGTGCAAGGGGAATGCACAGCAAACTAAAGCATGCATGACGGCATTGGCCTGAGAAAGGAAAGGGTATTAATATGTGCGGTCTTTTTAGTTTATAAATGTTGAAATTTCATTCACATGACAAATTGTCTTTAAAAGTATAGTTAAGTAATAGCCCTAAAGTGTACGTTGTTTTTAAGACTTCTGGAGAGAAGAACATATTACTTTAGGCCGCGAATCTGTGAGCCTTGTCTTTTTTTTGCTAAATTTGAAATGTCCTGGAAAATGATCTCTGAAAAAGAGTGGGAACCCTGTACTGTAGATTCTGTTCCTCGGATTGCTTTTGTATTAAATCTCTTCTGTTTGTTTTTGGGGGTTTCATTTTTGGGGACATGTGCCAGTAATCCTGGAGCTCTTTCTGCCTGGTACGTGATACAACTAAAGATGAAATAATGTGTGTGTGTGTGTGTGTATCTGAATTATGTATTGGTGCCTTTAGGCATTTGTCCAAAGCAGCAGGAAGTTGACCTCCTGCACAAACAAACTCTGTATTCATTTTAAACCTGGATGTTTACAGCCAATCTGAATCCTGCATGTATGAGGAGACATCTGGAACAGCTGCAGGCCTGTGTTTGAGATCAGGAGTGTATTCAGGCCAGCGCAGTGTGTGTATGCTTGTGTGGGAGACAATCTAAAGATCATTAGTAAAGTTTCTCTGTTTGTGCTTTGCTTGGATTATGCAGTTTTGATAAATGCACAGTTTCATGCAGGCATTTTGGTCACGGACTCAAAATAACGTCTCTGCTCCTCGCTCAACCTTGTAAAGTGGTCCTCGGTGGCCTGTTCTGTGATACGAGGTTAAGTCAGTTGATAACTCGGATCATACAGAGCTGGAAAGACCGTCATAGGTTTAATCATTTGCACACCACTGTTCTGGTTCTGGGGGTACGTTGGCTTAGTGGTTAGCACGTTCGCCTCACACCTCCAGGGTTGGGGGTTCGATTCCCACCTCCGCCTTGTGTGTGTGGAGTTTGCATGTTCTCCCCGTGCCTCAGGGGTTTCCTCCGGGTACTCCGGTTTCCTCCCCCGGTCCAAAGACATGCATGGTAGGTTGATTGGCATCTCTGGAAAATTGTCCGTAGTGTGTGATTGCGTGAGTGAATGAGAGTGTGTGTGTGCCCTGTGATGGGTTGGCACTCCGTCCAGGGTGTATCCTGCCTTGATGCCCTATGAAGCCTGAGATAGGCACATAGTTCGGATAAGCGGTAGAAAATGAATGAATGAATGAATGTTCTGGTTCTGCCTTCCACAGTCTCACATCAGGGGCCAGAAATCATAAGCCACAAAACACCAATCCCTCTGACCAACTTCCTGTTTCGTGCTCTTATTTTGTGTGTGTGTGTGTGTGTGTGTGTGTGTGTGTGTCCAAGTGTGTTGGAGTCAATACGGGCATGTTACTTTCTTATGCTCAAATTTGAAATTTGTCTACCTGTGTATGCTAAGATTAACAAATTATTTATTGTTCTTATATATGTTTTTTCTTTTGACATAAACAGGAACACGCACACACACACACACACACACACACACACACACAATAATATGTAGAAATGATTACTAATGCATATTACGAATACATTTATATCCAGGTGTAAGACTACTCTTGTGAAGAATTTAATGGCTGTAATTAACGCACACACAGACACAGACACACACAAACACACACACACACAAACACACACACACACACACACAGGATAAGTGTGTTTTGATGCTTGGTGCTGCTCATCAGAGCAGGATACCTTATTACAGGGAACAGAAAATTTACAAAAGCAGCAGTGAGTGCAGCTGAATCACTTTAAAACATTCACCTGCTGCATACAAACACACACACACACACACACACACACACACACACGGAAACTAGAGTTGCTCTTCCAGTATAATTTTACAATTTGCACCAGTGTCCCCAATTTGATCCTGAACTTATTTTCCTCTACACACAGAATTTCACCCCGTGTTCACTGGTGAATCTGCTACACTACAATGCATTTAAGTGTAAACGTGTCTACATGTGTGTACATGTGTGTACATGTGTGTACATGTGTGTGTGAGTGCGGTGCCCCTGCGATGGACCCGCATTCCATAAATAAAGCATTCATTGTAGAAAACTGAGCTGCAGGGACACACAAGCTTGGAGCTCTACAACCAGCAGGATGTGGATAAGAAGCACACACACACACACACACACACACACACACACACACACATTTATAAAGTAGACAGTGACATCTCTTTAGCATATCTATAAGTAAATACACTCACACATTAGATCAGTACCATGCAAATGAGGGTCATCATCTTACTCAAGGAAAAACTTAGCTTGTATTTATAGAACATAGAAATGTCCATGTAAAGGTGAAGGACAGACAGATGTGACCTTATATTCAGCACTCTGAGGTGTGTGTGTGTGAGAGTGTTTGTGTGTGTGCGTGCATGTGTGTGTGTGTGTGTGTGTCTGTGTGTGTGCGAGATGTGTTTGTGTGTGTGAGCGTGGATGTGTGTGTGTGTGTGTGTTTGTGTGTGTGTGCGTGTGTGTGTGCTTGTGTGCGAGATGTGTTTGTGTGTGAGCGTGCATGTGTGTGTCTGTGTGTGTGTTTGTGTGTCTGTGTGTGTGTGTCTGTGTGTGTGCGAGATGTGTTTGTGTGTGTGAGCGTGGATGTGTGTGTGTGTCTGTGTGTGTTTGTGTGTGTGTGTGCGAGAGTGTTTGTGTGTGTGTTTGTGTGTGCGTGTGTGTGTGCTTGTGTGCGAGATGTGTTTGTGTGTGAGCGTGCGTGTGTCTGTGTGTGTGTTTGTGTGTTTGTGTGTCTGTGTGTGTGATTGTGTGTCTGTGTGTGTGTTTGTGTCTGTGTGTGTGCGAGATGTGTTTGTGTGTGAGCGTGGATGTGTGTGTGTGTCTGTGTGTGTGTTTGTGTGTGTGTGCGAGAGTGTTTGTGTGTGTGTTTGTGTGTGCGTGTGTGTGTGCTTGTGTGCGAGATGTGTTTGTGTGTGAGCGTGCGTGTGTGTGTCTGTGTGTGTGTTTGTGTGTTTGTGTGTCTGTGTGTGTGTGTGTGATTGTGTGTCTGTGTGTGTGTTTGTGTCTGTGTGTGTGCGAGATGTGTTTGTGTGTGTGAGCGTGTATGTGTGTGTGTCTGTGTGTGTGTTTGTGTGTGTGTGCGAGAGTGTTTGTGTGTGTGTGTTTGTGTGTGCGTGTGTGTGTGCTTGTGTGCGAGATGTGTTTGTGTGTGAGCGTGCGTGTGTGTGTGTGTGTGTGTGTGTGTGTGTGTGAGATTTCAGAGACCTGGTAATGACATATCACAGCTGCTGAGTTGTCAGCTTTACAGTTCAGCAGTGAGAGCTGTGAGTATGATCTATAACTTGGGAGTTACCTAATGGATAAATGATACAGTAATATACAGTATTCCTCAGATCTATCCCGCTTCTTCAATAATCAAACAAGGAAGTGTGTAGACAAGGAAGAAAATAATGAACATACGTACTTAAAATTAATTAAAAAACAAGACATAAGAAGTCACAGTAGCATCAGATTATCTCTAAATTGTGAGATAAAACATGTTAATTATGAGATATTATCTCTAAAGAGACAATTGTGTGAAATCTTGCATTTGGGAGGTAAAACATCACAATTGCAGAATATTCCATAGCAGTTATGAGACAATAAGTCACAATTTAATGTTATTACCTTGTAATTGTCATATAAAATGATCGTCACAATTCCATATTATTACCTCATACATGTAAGATAAAACATCTCATATTTGAGATAGTACAATTGCAGGATAATTACATGACATCACACAACTGCAAGGTAAAAAAAAATGGACAAATATACAACTTACTTAACTTGCAATTGTGAAGCAAAAAAAAAAAAATCACAATTTTAAAATTTATTTCAGACATCTGAGATTAAACATCACAATTGTGAGACATTAACTTATTGCAGGGTAAAATTCAGTTATGTAACATTAACTCACAACTTAACATTTATATTTATAAAACATTTCATTTCATCAACTGCGAGGTAAAAAGCAACAATTACATGACATTACCTTGTGCTTATGAGATAAAACAATTACCTGGTAAAATGTCACAGTAACACAATATTTTCTTGTAATTGGGAGATCACAATATTAAGGAAAAAGTCACAATTTTATCATTTTATGAGATAAAAAATCTCAACTGTGAGATAGTAACTCATAATTAATTTCATTAATCACAATTAAAGTACATAAAAAGTGACTTTTTTTAATCTTAACTTTGAGATTGAAACATCAGAACTACATAATATTAGTGCACACACGCACGCACACACGCACACACACACACACACACACACACACACACACACACACATGTATATACAACATTATTAGTTATTTCTTTCATTTGTTTGTTACTAGTCTTCAGTTAAATGTAGATAAAAAAGTTAAATTTTTTTTTTTTTACAAATTTCACTATATGGCATGAAGTACTGAAGTACTATGTGGACAACATGACTATCACACCCTTGTGCTTCTTGAACATCCTGCAAATCCATGAGAATTAGTATGATGTTGATCCCCTCACTTTAACAGCCTCCAATCTTCTGGGAAGGAAGTGGTGCACAATGATTTCCAATTAATCTCACACATGTCCAGTGAGGTTGAGGTCAAAGCTCTGTGAAGTCCACTCGAGTTCTTCCACACAATCCTGCTCAGACAATGTCTTTATGGACCTCGTTTTGTGCACGGAGGCATTGTCATGCTGGAACTCATGTTTGGTCATTTAGTTCCAGTTGTGTGAGTCTAAATTGTTGAAATTAATCAGATAACGCAAGCTATTTGATTACGAGTTCAGATGTTTAGGAATAACATAAATACTGAGAAACTTTTGGCATGAAATTGTTCTCTTGGTGTATAAACTCCAGTGGTTGCTCAGAGGGGTTAATGCTCTGGGATTGTTAATCGGAAAATTGGGGTTGAAGCCCCAACTCTGCCAAGCTGCCGCTGTTGGGCCCTTGATTTAGGCCCTTAACCTCCTTCTGCTTCAGAAAGACTTCTAGTCTATCATTGTGTTGGGTTCAGTGGGTACTCATCCTTGCTTCAGTGGACAATCTTGCATGGTTCTTGTTTTTAAACGCTGTTGCTGTTGTAATAAAGACTTACTATCTCTACTGCAGAATTCTCTATACTGAATATTCCTTCAATGTATTTACAGTAGTACCGTTTAATTTGACACATTTTTATCTGTATACTGTAATTATTTATAATCCAACTGTTTAGTGTCGTCCAGATAATCCTGGCTTCTTTCAAGGTTTCTTCCCTGTGTCATCTTAAAATATTTTTTTAATTGTTTTTATTTTATCTAAACCAACATCCAAATGACTATAAAGCTGTTTGTGTGGCAATTTCTAATATCATAAATGTGACACAGGGTAAGACATAATGTCTTCAACTGTTTTCTCTTTGAGACCTTCTTTCCCATGATCATGTTCTCTTGTTCTCGAAAGTGTTCCATGTCACATTCGATCACTTGCATATTTCCCATGAGCGACTTTACCTCATTGCTTTTCTTAATTTCCCATGGTCCTCTCTACTTGGCCCCAAATGCAAACATTTGCTATTTCGTTTTGTAAGTTTTTCTCTCACTGTGCCATTAAACAATCCACATCAGTCCCATAGTACTTTTATTCATCTGGAAGTCAGTAAAACCCAGTGCTTTGTTTATGGCTCCTTAAGCGCACACATGAATTCACATGAACACTGGCACTTAATATTGGTTTTTAGTTTACAGGTCACAGTAGGACTCGTAGTAAATGGATTAGAAATGATGCTCGGGAAAGCTCTAGTGGATTTGTTTATTCCTCTCAGAAACTGAAATGAGAATTATTTATCGTTATCGCAGCTAGGACTGTGGTAATGTCGTGTACTGCTGTTTGTTTGTGTTGCAGATGTGTTGAGAAATGTTTGAGAATTACATAGCTGTGGTGCTGCGACACAACGGATATGATGCTGCTGACTGATCAGATACGCCAACGCGCTCGACTGGACACGTCTATCCTCCGTTTATTGCGTTTTAATACTTTCCCCAACACTCTGTTTCTTTATCACAAACTGGCTATTTCTGTTTAATGACTTCCTCCGAGTGTCTCAGTTGCTCATTTATTCATTCATTTAGTGGTCAAACCAAAGCCGAGCTCTTAGAGAGCATCTCAATTCAACCAATGTAGCTAAGTAATGTTTAATGGCTGCTCAGTGGAGTGTCTCTCTTTCTCTCGCTAACACGCTCGTATTGACTCCGACACATTTGGACTCACACACACACACACACACACACACACACACACACACACACACACACACACACAAGAAATAAGTCTGAATGGTCTGGATGTTTTCTACCTCATTAGTGATATACTCTGAGGAGATTTAATGGCAAAACAAAGTTTGTGTGTGTGTGTGTCAGTGTCTGCCTCTGTGTGTGTTTGTGTGTGTGTGTGTGTGTGTGTGTGTGTGCGAGATGTGTTTGTGTTTGTGCGTGCATGTGTGTGTGTCTGTGTGTTTGTGTGTGTGTGAATCATATGAAAAAGTTTCCTCTTTGGATGCTGCAGGTGATGAATCAAAGCCAATTTTGGTAGTAAAGAAAATATATCTCTCTCAGATTCTCCTTACAGCTGTGTTATAACCTCAGCGGTCTGCTCGAGCTCTTCACCATCAAGCCGAATCATCGCAATTTGGTCAACACACAGTAAGAACATGGTATATATATAGAGAGAGATAGAAAACTCCAGGTTTGTCCAGGTGAGAGCCATGTGTATTACACAGTGCAGTGCAGTGTAAACATATCTTTTGTGTTGTTCTGGAGTCCGTGTCCATGCAGCCAAAACAGTACAACGTGGACGTGCAGTGTCTCTGTAGCTCGCTGTAATACACTAATCTCCTGAGAGTGTGTATCGATCAGAGAGCGTTTTACATTTCTGCAGCTTCCTAAAAACGCAGTACAGAGCAGGAACTGATGCAGTGAAGAGGTCAGGTGTGAAGCAGCATCAAAGGAGTAGGCTGTTATAGAGTGTGTGAGTGTGTGTGTGTGTGTGTGTGTATTTACAGTATGTGGTGTGTGTGTGAGTGCAAGCATGTGTATATTCCAGTCTTTTTATCCTCTGTCACTCTTTGTGTGTAGTAGTACTCTATACTAACATTATATAAAAACAATATTTTATTAATGTTGCTATTATCTAGTTTACATGAATTACGTCAAATAAATTCTCTTGAGGTCATCATAGTTTTGTCAGGTCAAGTATCTTGTAGTGATGTGTTGTGTTTTGAGGCTTGATGACAGAGATAAGTGGCCCTAAGGACATGTTTTACACTCTCACTGCTCACTGCTTGCTTTAACTCTGAATTTATCCTTCAGTCTCAGGTGGAATTCAGTCAGTGAGGTGACTCGTAACTCTCAATTAGCCCCCATAAGTGTCAGAAAAAACGGGAGCAGAATAAGACACAAATGCAGGGGTAACATAAAAGGGGGTTTATTAGGGGGAAAAAAAAACTATAAACACTAGGAAACCAGAAACACAAAACACGGGAACACAGAAACAAGAACACTAAGGCACAAAAATGCTCAGAACACAAAAACAACAGAGACCTACTACTACTAATTCTACTACAAATAATAATAATAATAATAATAATAATAATAATAATAATAATAATAATAATAATAATGGGGGGCTCGGTGGCTTACTGGTTAGCATGCTCGCCTCACACCTCCAGGGTTGGGGGTTCAATTCCCGCCTCCGCCTTGTGTGTGTGGAGTTTGCATGTTTTCCCCGTGCCTCAGGGGTTTCCTCCGGGTACCCCGGTTTCCTCCCCCGGTCCAAAGACATGCATGGTAGGTTGATTGGCATCTTTTTACATTTACAAACATTACAAAAATGAGAGTGTGTGTGCCCTGCGATGGGTTGGCACTCCGTCCAGGGTGTATCTTGCCTCGATGCCCAATGACGCCTGAGATAGGCACAGGCTCCCCGTGATCCGAGGTAGTTCGGATAAGCGGTAAAAAATGAATGAATGAATGAATAATAATACTTTTTCCTGCAATTCTTTAGAAAAAAAATACTGAAAAAAAAAGAAGAAAGTGGTTTCCCCTCTGCCAGGCTGGAGCTCATTAAGGCATGTGGCTCTCAGAGAGTTTGCAGCCTCAGGGAAGATTTTCTCTGTGACTCTTCACTCAGTATCTGCCATTAGCTCCATCTGATAAGGTTAAATAAGCTTAAAGCTATTGTATCTTGCCATGGTCAAACTTCCTGAATCCACCTGACTTGACCACGCCCAGCTCCTCATCAGAAAGAGGGAGCATTGAGGACAATTTACTCAGCCTGAACACACCTGGGTGAAATAAAAACCTAACGTTTATCAGTCTGACGCATCACTGGAACAAACCAGAGCTGACATTTGAAGGACAAACTGCACTGTATTCAGACCTTCACTCCTTTCTGCTTCGTTGTATTTGCGATGTTGTGTGCAGTGAGTGGGGAGTGTGAGCCGAGTCGAGTCTCGAATCCAGAGAGCAGAAGCAATTCTTTTTAATTCCACAGCTACGACGCTTCTTAGCAGAGCCAAAGAATGAGTGATAGAGTAATTAATGCTATTAGGAAATAAAGATATTGTGTGTGTGTGTGTGTCTTCTTTCTATGAAAAGTCTTCAATAACTGGACTTTCTTTCAGAATTTAAGGCTTTGAATTTAACACACTTGCTGTAATTATAGTTGACATGCATGCGGTTGGAACCTCCATGACACAAAGCTGTTTAAAATGAATGAGATTTTAGATTTATCAAATAACATCCTGACTTTTTTATTCAGAATTCACAGTGGGTTTATTTGATGTGTTTGAACGCTAACCCTTAGAGAAAGACTTCAAACCTCAATGATTCAGATCGTGTTTGAATCAGACTCATGATTTTTGGAGTAAAAGTGTGTATTAAATAATAATAGAGTCAGATGAGTGATTAAAAAACAATATGTAACGACGCAATGGCCAATGCGCTTGAAGTGTAAATGAACGCAACAATACATAACATTCAAAAGTGTTATTCATCGTTTCACAAATCAGTGTGTTTACATGGCATGATGCTGTACTGCCTTGCTGATGTGAACTGATTAACGATATTATTCCTTATTTTATATGACTGTAATAAAGCATGTAACATTTTAGATGTTAAACATTTAAAATATTTTAGATTTTAAACATTTAAAATGTAAAAAAGAGAGATAAAAAGAACACATGCAAATCATTTCAATTTATATTAATCACCAAGTCAAATATTTAATAATAGCTAAATTCTTACCACAAAATTTATTTGTTAACAGTAAAAAAAAAATGGGAGGAAATATACCCAAACAAATTGAATGCAAATTTTAATTTTACATATATATATATGGATATATTTTTAAAATTAAAATTTACATTCAATTTGTTTGGGTATATTTCCTCCCATTTTTTTTTTTTACTGTTAACAAATAAATTTTGTGGTAAGAATTTAGCTATTATTAAATATTTGACTTGGTGATTAATATAAATTGAAATGATTTGCATGTGTTCTTTTTATCTCTCTTTTTTATATATATATATATATATATATATATATATATATATATATATATATATATATATATATATATATATATATATTTTTTTTTTTTTTTTAAATAGCGTATTATTCAACTACCATTGTGTCTTAGCTCAGTGATCGTTCCTGATGGCTGATTTGGAGCGTTTGTTTTAGAACCTGGTGCATTTTCTAGTTAGTTTAGATGTAAACAAACACGGCAATCATGTTCGGATTTGCACCAAAACTAACGGTCTGAAACCACCTCGTTCAGCTCACTCACCACAATTGAAAATGAACTCTGGGTATATTTGTTTGTGGTGAGAAAGCAACCCTACTCAACGGACCTATGACCAAACCTGAATACTGTTGCATGATGGGAACTGCTTGATGTAGCATGTTTGGTTAGCTAATGGCGTGCATCCTAAATTGTGGGTTTGATAATAAAGAATTCTGTGGATGAGTACATGCCTCTTTAATTTAAAATGTCTCTTTAAAATGTCTCTTTAAAATTTTTAAAATGTCGCATGTCTCTTATTACATTTCTGGCATTTAGTAGACACACTTACTGTATCCAGAGTGACTTACATTTTATTTCAATTTATTGGTGGAGCTTCGACTCTCCTAACCGTCTACACAAGCCATTACTTAAAAAAAAAAAAAAAAACCCTTGGTCTTATTAAGAATCTGTTCACCAATATTTTTTGGAAGGTTAGCAACCTGTTTGTTTTTCAGATGAACACAATGACATTTTATGCTTTTGCCTGATTTTGCAGTGTTTCCTATAAGTGCAAAATACAGAGCAAAATTAGTTGATGTAAAATCAATTCATCTGAAGAGATTTATGCATTTTTTCCACTCACAGGGAACTGCGGTTGCTGAGCCAATTCATTTCAAAGAAAGGGCAGGTATTAAATTTGTTTAAATGTGTTTCCATTATTTTCATTTAGGTCATATTTTTGGAAGCCTACTTCACACATACTTATGCGCTATTCTACCCTATTGTGTAGTATAAATAGTGTGATTAGTGAAGTGGACTGAAAAAAATCGACAAAGAACTACACTAGATGATTCAGGAACGCTGAACACTTCATGCACTCAATGATTTGCATATATACCAGAAAAGGGCGGGGCTACAAGGAGCTGATGTTGAATGTGAAAAAAAATAAAAAATTAAGATGGTTGATGATACGTCGGAGGACAAGTCATCTTAGAAATGCCTTTTAAATTAGCCCATGCACATTGTATATATATATGAATAAACTGCTGTTCATTACATCACTACACTTTTTTTTGTGCTCATTTGTAAATACTATACTTATTGCTATAATGGTAGCGATGCAACAAACTATTTACAACAATACACAATTTATTTCATGCATTATTGCATTGTTTGTAACTCTGTGGTGTAACAAGTGTGTGTTAATGCTGTGACTACTGTCACTACTACACCTGCTAAACAAAAGCATCATGGGTAAAGCATCAAGATACTCAGCTGGAGGAATAGAAGTCTTTCTTTTGTCCCAATTTGAGCTGGTGTGTAAAATCTCCCAGAAAGATCGCTTCATGGAGCAGAATGAATCCTTAGTGAAAAGAATGAGCAAATGCAGAGCACGGCAACATGGCACAGTCGGCTTTTTTTTTAAATGTACCGTATCTTCTTCATTGTGATTGGACACAGCAGTACTGAAAATGAATGAAAATGAATAAACTGATGTTAGACAATAAACATGCTTTTTCTCATTCTCAGGAGATGGTTCTTGCAAGAATCTGTGTGTGGGCAGGCGTGTGTGTGTGTGTGCGTAAAACATTGCGGCAGTGTCAGATGAGAAGATGATGGATGGGTCTTGAGGCATCGCCCACAGATACGTAAGAGGATGTGCAGATATTGTAGAGCTACAGACACACGCCAAGTCACATTAAAGCAACAGTCAGTGTTTCTCAAGGACGTCATGAAAAGGGAAAAGAGCAGACGGACGCATGCAGGGATCACTGCACTGTTCGTGTAGTACACTGATTTATGCAGTCAGCTCTTCTTCTGTCAGCTCTGTTCTGAGTTCTGTGTGGAATTGTGTAGTGGGAGTGGGATTGTGAGGAAGAAACCATCATCAGCTTCCTCCACCCAGCACCAGCCGACAGAGATCAACGTTTCAGCCACTGGTGGAGCCGTGCTACATCGAGGACAAAAAGCTCCATCAAGGACAAAAGGCCTCAGAGAAAATGCTGGAAAGTGAAAACATAAAGGAGAACTTAAGCTGAAAATTTCACCAGCTTTCTCCAGCTGTCTGCACAGACTTTCCTTTTCTTCATTCCTAATAAAATCTGAAGAAAATTAGAACCAAACTCCATACTCACGACACTAAATTCCTGACTGAATAAAAAGAAGATGAACCGGTGAGCTAAGCTTTCCATCTGTTGACCAAGGACTGACTATAAAATATATTTCATGCTAAATTTGCTAAGCTGGATTTTCCCCCCCTTTAATTTCTATTGAAAGTCTCAAGAGCCCTTTCTAAATGCTTTTCTCCTGATAGACTTGTGAGCGTTAATGCCTCTTCATCCTCAGCAGCTCTTACAAGAATAAAACAGAGACGGACCATAAAGTCGTTCCGTTTCTGCTTCTGTTACTGAGAATGAGAGGCAGAATTGTTAAATTGCTCGACACCATCGTGAACATTTAATAAACGATGTTTTAATACACCACCTATGACCTCTATGTGTTTTTTTTGCCATCATTAGCTTCTCAGAAGCAGCGTGCTTTTCAGTAGTTTCACACATTTCAATCCTGTGCAGCTCAGATAAGTGACCGAAACCTTGACCAGTACAACTTAAATGTGTGCTCTCTGTATTACTCAGAAATGAATGTAGAGCATTTGATGGGTGAAGTGGCTGATGCTGCAGAAGCCTTTATCTTTACACCTGACAACAGGACTCAGACTTGTTATGTTATAAATGGGTCTAGAAAGTTCGATCAAGGATGTGCTTTTAGCCCTGATGTCAGCTGTAAATAGAAATGTCCAGGCTAAAAGCTCCGAACGAATGTTTCAGTGAAGCAAGCGGAATTGGTTTTGTGTCAGTTAGTAATGCTGATTTACTTCAGGTCTTCACTTTAAAAGGCCCTTCTGAGTTTGGTTGTTTGCTTGTTTTTGTTTAGTTTTTTTCTTGTTTCTTATTCCAAATGCATGTCTTAAAGTTGTGTCTTCCTGATCATACTAGAGCAGATATAGAAGAAGAAGAAGAAGAAGAAGAAGAAGAAGAAGAAGAAGAAGAAGAAGCAAGCATTATGTTTTGTCACATATACTGTGAACACAGTGAATTTATTTCTTCACGTATCCCAACTTTGGAGGTTGGCGTCAGAGCTCAGGGTCCGCCATGATACAGCACCCTGGAGCAGAGAGGGTTAAGGACTCAATCCTCTGATCAACAACCCAAAGCCTTAACTGCTATACTGTAGCTAACCACTGAAGCAGCCTATGGGTGCAAGAGCTAATACATCTGTCACCTTGTAGGTTTGCGTACAGTACATCATTCCAAAGAGCAACTGGAAGGAAAGTCAGCATCCCTGTGTACTCATTTGATTGTGTTTTCACTCATTTTTGTGTGCTTTGATTTGAACTCTCTTTCCAGAGGTTAAAAGATGTGTAAAAGCCTGTTTTAGTAATTTCATGTTGTCCCATTGAATGTCTTTACCATGTCCCACTTCATAGTGTTGGTTATTGTGAAGCTGATATGAAAACAGACTCTCAGGAATTTTAGAATTTGTAGAATTCTTCTACCTACAGTAGACTACTATGGTAATATATTTACAGAAAAGTTACAAAGAATAAAAAGTGTCTGTCAAAGTAATTTGTGATAAACCTCAAACCTATTTCTGCTCTCTGAGGGGCTTTTTACACCTGGTCACTTCATGCGTTTTCTGTGATCCGATAGCTATCCGATGGTAAAAAGACCAGGTCTAAATGCCCTCCGAAGCGTTTTCGAGACGGATATAAATCCGATGGTACAAACCACTTCAGGAGGTGGTCTGGGACGCATTTCAGATGAAACTGGACAGGTGTAAATGAATGTGGTTGTTCAAGCCACATACGTCAGCGCTATACTCCTCCCAAACGGAAGTACGTCACTCGCAGGTGACTCACGAGTCGTGCATCGTGCCAGAAACAAATATGTTTTTTCACCAGTGCTGGCTCCGATCTTTCACCCATTGTCTCGTTTGGTCTTAAAATGCACTGCTGCCGCCAGCGAAAATGCAGCAAACAGTAAATGCTGTTTTTTGTAGCAATCGCATACACCAAAGCATGTTCCATTTCAATTACCCCGTAAATGAGGTAAAATATATTTGCATATTGGGCAGGAGTAGAAAGATCGGATCGATATCCGATTCGCCGAGACGCATTTATGTGGCCTAATGTAAATGGAACGGTTTTGACAAATCAGATAGCTATCGGATCAGAGAAAACACATGAAGTGACCAGGTGTAAAAAGGCCCTGAGATGAACAAGTTTGTGATCGTATGCGTCTAAAATGTAAAGGTGTCATTTCTTTATATGTGATTCTTTATTGTGTGGTTGTTGAATATGAATATTGTCATCTCTGAAAACATTTTGTAATTATATTATGTGTGAATTATTTCCCTATAACTGCAATAACCCTAATGTGCTTGACATATACAGTATCTTTAAACTCTGTTTCACATATTTGTGTAAAATATTACTTTTTTAAAAATACCGTGTCTTACTTTCACCTGAATTGGTGAATTTTTGTCTGTGTAAAATGCCAAAAAGGTAGTCTGTTGCAGACAAACCCATCACGAGCTGTACTTCAGTGTTGAAGTCATTTCTACTATAGTCAGTGTAATTACCCCACAACTGTGTACAATTTATGTGTCAGCAGTCTGATAATGGCTCGATGTTTAAAAGCTGCTGTGGGGGCTGTGGGTGTGATGTGCTGATTACTCTGGCTGCATTTTAAAGAATCTCACCGTTACACGAAGCTCTTTGAGTAATGCAGGCACGATGACATTAGTCATACAGGTGTAATAATCACTGAGCTTTCGCTACATTGACGTTATTTATTCTCCTTGCTTCAGGCCAATAAGGTAATACGTTTCTGGAGGAAATGTTTCTTGAATTGAAACAAATAAAGAATGTTTTATTTTGGCATGTGGAAATTGTTGTGTTTGATCAGTTCAAGGTAGTGGATACACTTTAATCTAATCTGATCTAATCTAATCTAATCCAATCTAACCATGTCTAATTTAACCATGTTTGACCCAATTATATTAAATTAAAACTAATGTAATCTAATATAATCTGACCTGTCTAATTTCATCTAATCTAACCGTGTCTAATCTAATCTTATCATGTCTAATTTAAAATAAACACATCTAATGAAGTCATATATAATATAGTCGAATCATATCTAATATAATATCGAATCTAACTACGTCTAATTTACCCATGCCTAACCTAATTGTAGTAAAATAAACCTAATATAATCTAATACAATCTAATCATGTCTAATTTCATCTAATCTAACCGTGATAATCTATCCGTGTCTAAATGAATCTAATCATGTCTAATTAAAAATAAACACATTTAATGTAGTCATGTATAATGTAGTATAATCATATTTAATTTAATCTAATCTAATCTAACTGTGTCTAATGTAAAATAACGGTTTCATCCAATCATGACTAATCTAATCTAACCATGTCTAATCTAAACAAAGTATGTCTAATTTAAAATACACAAAATACACATTTCTAATGTAATCATGTCTAATCTCATGTAGTCATGTCTAATTTAACCCAGTCTATTCATCTAATCAAACCAATGAGATTTGCTCATTCAGCTGTAACAAGAAAACATTCAGTTTTCTTTTAATTATATATTGTCAACCTTGATTTGTGTTGTTTGTTCTATCTCTGGACCAGTTTTACTGTGGAGAGGTGTGAATTATTTGCCCAGCATGTGGCTCAAACTCCACCCCATTCTCACATCAACACACAGTCACAGTCAGAGGTGTGAGTAAGTCACACATGTGCAAGTCACAAGTAAGTCTCAAGTCATGAATGTCAAGTCAAAGTCAAGTCGAGTCTTTTTTAAATATTTGTCAAGCAAGTCTCAAGTCTCAAATTTGCGACTTAAGTCTGACTCGTGTCGAGTCCCCCATCTTTGAATCATTTAACTCAAGTCCGAGTCAAGTCTCAAGTCATGAATGTCAAGTCAAAGTCGAGTCTTTTTTAAATATTTGTCAAGCAAGTCTCAAGTCTCAAATTTGCGACTTACAGTAAGTCTGACTCGAGTCAAGTCGAGTCCCCATCTTTGAATCATTTAACTCAAGTCCGAGTCAAGTCTCAAGTCATGAATGTCAAGTCAAAGTCAAGTCGAGTCTTTTTTAATATTTGTCAAGCAAGTCTCAAGTCTCAAATTTGCGACTTAAGTCTGACTCGAGTCGAGTCATATGACTCGAGTCCCCCATCGCTGGTCACAGTACTTAACACACCGAAAGCCAACAAAACTCCGGACTAATTTCATATCAGATTTAAGTTATATGATATGATCTTATTCTAAACTGATTTATTTATACTGACTAAAAATGTCCGATTCTTTCCGGCTGAATGGAATTCCAGTGTGGTGTTAAAATTATTTTCCCAGAATCTTAATGCACAATAAACCATCCCTTTGACGATACCCTGCTTCGTTGTCTCTTGCTTCTTCAGTCATCTTGCTTTACATAAAACTGCATTGTTTTTGATCGACCAGAAAGATTTACCTCAGATTTTTTTGATTTAACCATTTAAAATTGTAAAATGACATTTTCAGAATTTTAATATCTTTCAAATAAAGAAAGTAAATATTCAGTAGCTTAAATATTCAATATTCAAGATATTCATTTGGCGCTATTTAACTATAACTAGTTCCCTGTTTAAATGTATGCTAATTTGTTATATTGGAAATATTACCTGCTGTGTAGAAAAGGTCAAGCTTTATTCAGTCTGTTTTATTTATTCCATTAAATCATAGCTTCAATGGATTCGATATGACGTGAATCATCAGGTTTTACAAGCTAGAGCTCAAAAGTGCTGTAGTTATTGCAAAATATGGAAAAGCTATTAAGGAATTCTAGTCTCAGGAAATCAGTCTCAGATACTAATGTATATTCTCAAGTATGAATTTTTTCAGTCAGAAAAATATCGCCGGGCCAAAATAACAAACTAAAAGTCACTCACTACACAGACAGATGCAACTTGTCACTACAGCGATTGTGAGACAGATACAAGTGCAGGTAAGGTAGCTTTAATAAAGTGTTAGGAGACCAGGCAGTCCAAAAGCATAAGGCAAACTCGGGGTCGCAGAAACAAGCATGGGTCAGGCGATCTGCAAACAGGATCAAATGGGCTAAGCGAGAACATGTGGCAGAAACGAGGTCAAACCGGGAAGGCATACAAAATAAACAAAGGCTTGGTGTGGGCAGAAACACAAGATATAAGCTGAGTGTATACTTTGAAACTGGCATGTTTGTGAAAGTATTTTTTCTCCAACAGGGTAGCTGTGAGCATGTGTGTGATTGGAAACAAAAGAGTCTGATCAGAAGTCTAGTGACTAGTACTTGGGCAGTGCCTACTGCATTTGATTCAATAGCTGCTGCAGTTGATTTAGAAGCTACTGCATTTAATTCAGTAGCTGCTGCATTTGATTCAGTACATAATGCATTCAATTCAGTAGCTGCTGCATTTGATTCAGAACCTTGAATGTAGAAAGACCTGCATTTAAAATCAGGTGTATTAGCAAAGTATGTTTTTATACACACAAGGACTTTGGTTTCGGCTGTTGGTGACCCTCAAAAGTACTGACATGGAATAACAATTTTATACATTTAATTCACAGACAATGCTATACAAAAACATTGATTCAGTAGTTGCTGCATTCAATTCAGTACCTACCACATTTGATTCAGTAGCTGCTGCATTTGATTTAGTACAACCCACATTTGATTTAGTGGCTGATGCATTTGATTCAATACTTACTGCATTCGATTCAGTAGCTGCTGCATTCGATTCAGTACCTACTGCATTTGATTCAGTAGCTGCTGCATTTGATTTAGTACCTACCACATTTGATTTAGTGGCTGCTGCATTTGACTCAGTCCCTACCAAATTCAATTCAGTAGATTCTGCACTTGATTCAGTATATATAGCTCAACCATTTATACAGTACATAATGATCTGTCAGGTATGGCTGGGACTATCCCTTGTCTGAACACCAGGGGAACATTCTGGCATGCTTTGTTTATCTGTACCATGTGCCTTTTTTTTTTTTTTTTTTGTTTGGCATCATGTGTGTTAGCCCCGCCCCTTTCCTTATCTGTTCCGCCTCTGCAAACATGTTCCTTGTGTTTCAATGATTGTCAGCCCAATTTATACAGGTTGTCTTGCGTCTGTTTGCGTGAGTCCTTGTGCTTGTGCTCCTATGTTTGTTCCTCTCTTTTGTGTTTTGGGTTTTGTTTCTATTGATTGTGTATTTATTTTTCCTCTCTGTTTCTTTAATAAATAATTTTTTTTAATTTGTCATCCCTGCGTTTGAGTCTGCTTTTATCCCCGCGTTCTCTGACATGATCAGTATACGTGTAAAGTATGAATGCAATCCAGAGGTACTACATCTGCCATGCTGGCTTTGTCATGTGACCTACATTGGTGAAAAAAACCCCACAATATATTATTTACAATATATATTATTTACACACATATATTAAACCTTAAAAAAACGTACTCATGTTTTGTTACACAAGTACGCTTTATCCACAAGGAACAATGCGTAATATCTACAGAGCTTATACTTCTTTTCTTCACATATCCCAGCTTGTTAGGAAGTTGGGGTCAGAGATCAGGGTCAGCCGTGATACAGCAACTTTGGAGATGGTTTAAGGGCTTTGCTCAAGGTTTTCCTAAAGGGCATCAGCATTGCTGAGGCTTAATCCGCTGGCGGTATATCATCCAGGTACTCCACACCTACTGTTTTATGAATACTGACAAATTGGATATACTACTTCTTTCCTTTAATGCTGTCCTCAGCTACTCTCCTTAAAAAAAAAAAAAGCCGAAACAAAAAACACACCAACACATCAGGCCAAAAGATAACACTTAACATAAGATAAATAGCATGTGCTTATCCATTATGTGTGCTTTCCATCTGACTCATCCACTGGGGAAGCTCTTTCAAAAAAACCCCAGAAAAAAATCCCTTCATCTCTGCCATAACATCAAAGTCTTCTGAATCTTTTTTTTTCCCATCTGGTTCAACATTTTTATTTCATGTTGTTAAAATACTTCTTGTGCTCTCGGAAGGAACTGAAACTTCTAGAAACTGATGAAAGTTACACCAATCAGATGTAAGCTTGACCAATTGATCTAGGCATACTGATTTTTTTTCTATTATGTACGGTGGCCGAGAAGTCCAAAACACATTTACAAATCCGAAAACAAATTAACAAATCCGAAAACACAACGACAAGTCAGACAACCCGGAAGAGGTTGGTATAGTTTGTGATTGGAACACGTACCGATCATTGGACAAGACACCTGTCACTCAAGGTATACATGAAGTATCCAACTTTTCCGCAGGGAAAAGTTGGAATGGATGGATGGAATGGATTACTGTGGATTAATTCTGTTATTTTCTTATATTTAAACGGAGAACTTTACACATTACACATAAGATTCCATACCTGTATATCTTGAGTGACAGGTGTCTTGTCCAATGATCGGTAAGTTTCCACTCAAAAACGATACACTACCATTTCCGGGTTGTCTGACTTGTCGTCGTGTTTTCGGATTTGTTAATGTGTTTTCGGATTTGTTAATTTGTTTTCGGATTTGTTAATGTGTTTTTGGATTTGTTAATTTGTTTTGCACTTCTCGGCCACCGTAATTATGCAATAGGGTTGGTTAGAATAGTTATTTAAAATGTTTGATCATAAAACATATCGTCGCTGTTGGGCGGAAACCTCATATGTCCAAATTTGGTCAATTTCATATTTTTTCACATATCGATGCTATTGGTCAGTCCCCACGTGGGTCTGTTATTTTTACAAGTTATTAACCAATCTAAAGTCTTGAAAATAGCTTGAGCGCAAATCTCATAACTCCATTGGACACTTCAACTGTCCACCTCTTCCTCACTCCGCGGGAGAGCTTCACGGCATATTTCTCCTCAAGAAGAGTCGCAACGAATCAACACGTCTTCTGAGGTAAATGTCTTCAAAACACTGGGCTCAAAAAAAAATAAATCTTGACCCCCGTTATTTCTGGTGCTCATCTGAGGACAGGAATTTAGCGCAAGACAATCCACTGCAACGCGGACTAAACCCTGTGCACTGCAGATAAGGTACGGCGTTTTTTTAATTTCCTGAAAAATAACGGTTTTGGAGATACGAGGATTCCGCCCGACAGCGACGATATGGACAGTAAGGAATTTTTGAAAATAGTATAGGACGGAAAAGCTCAGCTAGATCTCCACCACCAACTCCATCACCAAGCTCTTAGTGTAACCCTCGGTTCATTTACACTTTTACATGTCAGGAAGGATTGCGAGGAACATCGAGTGTCTCTGCTCTACGTTTCGCCTGAAAAGATATGTTTACACGCCTCGATCCAGGTGACTGCTCAATCGCAGCAGGTTTTTACAAAACCAGGCTCCTCTGTGTCAGCTGAGGAGAGAGTTCACATTCAGAGATGCATATCTGTGATATATCTCTTTGTGGGGATTTATGCAAATGCTATAATCGCTCCGCTTCCTACAGCCAAGATATCATTTTTCTTCTAAACTAATGCATTATGTGCAATGATCAAAATGCACGAACGTGATGCAGTGAGTAAAGCAGAGGAGAATGAGAGCAGTGTATTTATCTTTAGTATAAAATATGTAAACTCATTGCTTGAAACTTGAATTAGCTGTGATGATTTTTACAGCTGTATATTGTTAAATCTATTTAAAAGAAAATTAGAAAAAAAAAAAGAAGGATTAGTGTCAGATGTAGGAGGACAAAAAAAAAAACAGAAACCCTTTTCTGAGTTTTCATGCAACGTTTCATACAACCAAGACCTGAGTAACCGCTGTCATACACACAGAGACGTGCATACATGACGTGACATGCATATACTTCTCATCATTCACAACTGACCAAAAATTAAAGGTGTAAAGGATCCACAATACAAGGAAAGCACGTTTCATCACATTCGCCTGAATGAATTATCATTGGACAAGATCCAGGTCACACTGTGCGTGCTCTCAAAGACAAAAGCAGCGCCATATATGGAGGAAATATCTTTTCTGCTATCTATTCACACACTACAATTAGGATTTGATCAGCAGCTTGAGTGGATGCTGTGTGCAGCCTTGAAGAAATATAGTAACAGGCTGCATTAAGAGTATTGTTGAGTTTTATGTGGCAGAGCTGAGGCAGTACATTTTGAGCATAGCATGCAAATCATTACGTCCTACTTTCTGAAGTTTCTGTAAGAGTGACAGTTTTGCAATGGCCATTGATACTAAAACAGTGATACCAGTGGAAATAGTGTCCACTGAATTTAAGACATCCATTTTTTGTACCGCGTATCTTACACAGGGTCGTGGTGAACATAGAGAGGATTCCAGATGACTCAGGTTCACCGTCATGCACATCACTCACCCATGCACACTCTATGGAAAATTTAGAGATGCCAATCAGCCTACAACGCATGTCTTCGAACTGGAGGAGGAAACTGGTGTACCTTGGGGCAACCCTAAAAAAACATGCAAACTCAACACACACATAGAACAGAGGAGGAAATCGAACCCTCAACCCCAACTTTACAAGGTTGCAAGCAAAATGCCTGCGAGCAATTTAATGAAATGTTTGATGGCTAATGGCTAAAAAAAAAAAAAAAAACAAAAAAAAAAAACGAAAGAAAGAAAGAAAGAAACATGCCAGGACTTGTATGTATATTTAGATGAATGTTGGGGTTGTGTCACTTTTTGTATTTATCTGATACAAGAGTCATTTTTTTCTACCAATTATTGATGCTGTTGTATTCAAAATACAAACCAAAATAATCTACGTTAAAACATTTGATAACAGCCAACAATCTGATGTGAATGCCAAAAATGTAATCTTCAAATCTTTTTTTTTTCTTTGAAACACTTATCCCTGCCCCTGCTGGACCATTTACTAAAGTGGACTAACTGACTAAAGCTAATAAGTAGCTACTGATTTGTTTGTAGAAGAATCAATTTCAAAAAACACAATATTCTAGACACTGTATGTCTAATGCTAGATGTTAGATTTCTGTAATTGATTGTTTAGGACATAGCTTTATATGAGAATATGAATTCACTACAATGGTTAAATTAGGGTTAAAGGCATCATTTGAATGTCTCAAAAAAAAAAAAAAAGACTAAAAGACAATTAATCAATTAGATTAATCAAAGGTTTGCTGATTTTTTTCTTTCACTTTGTTCAATGTTCTCGAGTACTTTAACAAATTAGCAGAGATGAACAAATAAACAGCTTTGCTAGGCTTATGAATGGATCACAAATGTGTTCACATAATTCTGTGCTCATTTACTGCTAGATTATAACTGATGGACCAAATATTAGGTGTTCAAATGAATAAACACTTTTGTACTTTACCTAGACTACAAACTCAATTTCTGTTATTTCTGTTGTAATCCACTAAATCACTCACTGGAGTCCCTGGTGCTGGTCAAGAAACCCGTAAATAACCTACGACAAGACACTTTAAAGTTAAATCTCCCATTTGAATTAAAGTGTCACTTAAGATTGACAGTAATTTATTCACAGGATTTTGTACTGCCAAAACCCAAATTTCACTTACAAATGAAGGTAGACAT
Source organism: Tachysurus vachellii (assembly GCF_030014155.1). NCBI lineage: Eukaryota > Metazoa > Chordata > Actinopteri > Siluriformes > Bagridae > Tachysurus > Tachysurus vachellii. The sequence continues at coordinate 4,152,341 of NC_083484.1, forward strand.
GAAAAGGCTTGAGCGCATGCGATTGACCTGACAGAGTTGAAGACCTGTCAAGTCTGATGGTGGGTGTGTTTTGTCATGGTAGGATGAGACACAACTAAAGATAGCCGCGTTCACACTGCAAGTCTTAAAGCTCTCTCTCTCTTATTTTCTACCGCTTATCTGAACTATCTCGAGTCACGGGGAGCCTGTGCCTATCTCAGGCGTCATCGGGCATCAAGGCAGGATACACCCTGGACGGAGTGCCAACCCATCGCAGGGCACATACACACACTGTCATTCACTCACGCACTTACACACTACGGACAATTTTCCAGAGATGCTAATCAACCTACCATGCATGTATTTGGACCGGGGGAGGAAACCGGAGTACCCGGAGGGAACCCCCGAGGCACGGGGAGAACATGCAAACTGCACACACACAAGGCGGAGGCGGGAATCGAACCCCCAACCCTGGAGTTGTGAGGCGAACGTGCTAACCACTGTCTTAATGCTCAATTCGGATATTTTGCTCAGATCTGATTTTTTTTTTTTTGGCTGTTCACATTACCTTTTAAAATGTGGCCTATATCAGATACCAGTGTGAACTGTTTGCTGTTTCGAACTGACCCGCATGCGTAAACGAACAATAACAATGAAGTCACACACAGCACGCCGTTGCGCTAAAGTTGGTGAGGTTATGGAGGAAGTAAGCATTTTCGCTTTTCTTTCTAAATATTTGTGTAATGGCAGCACAGAGACGCAGTGTTTTGAAAATTTCCGGATGTCGAGGGCAACTTTTGATTATTTGATCCATTTTGTAGGCGTAGTCACGTTTGTGTGCGTTTGGGTGCATAATTATGATTATGCACCCAAATTATGATAATTATGAAAAATGTCGATGTAGATTGACGTAAAAGTCGCATCAAAACCGCCTTGGTTGTTCACACTGTGGCCACATTGGAAAAAATCAGATTTGGGTCTGATTCAGGACCACATACGGAAGTGGTCTGAATCTGATTTGAAATAATCAGATCTGGGCTAGATTTGAGTGTTCACACTACTCCTGAAGAAGTCTGACCTGGTCACTTGACCCCCAAAAAAAATCAGATTTTTACCTGCAGTGTGAACATGGCCGATGAATCAATCATTAAATGGTGCAGGATTCATTTAAGCAAACCTATTATCAAATCTGAAGGACTGTCAGGTTTAGGGCTGAACTGAAAATCTCAAGAATTTCTAACCCAGAGAATAAAGTTTAGCTATAGCTCTGTTTGGGTTTGTGAAGAAGAAGAAGAAGAAGAAGAAGAAGAAGAAGAAGAAGAAGAAGAAGAAGAAGTAGATTTCATTTCTAACACCATTCATTTAACTTCCCAACATCACATCAATCTAGAACTTGTAGAAAGATTATAAATGGAGGTTGAGTTCAGTGAGAAAATTGCAGGAGTCTAAGATGGATGGTCTAATACAGTATACAGTGACTGAGTAGTGAGGAGATGATTTATACAGAATTTATGAGTTTCTATAATTATATACTATAACAAGTTGTGACCTTTATCATGTTTTGAAGTTTCTTGATGAGAAATCTGATTGAGTTGTATCACTAGCTGCTATTAATTTACCTTTACTGAATTTTTAATACTTTTGCCAGAACATTTCAACAATAAAGCAATGATTTCTGTGGAAATCACACAGGTGCTGTAATAATGAAGAGTGTTTCTAATTTAGGCTTCTTTGAGTGAGAACAGAATTAAAGTTCATTAAGTTTGGCATGATTTTGAATAAACATAATCCCGACTGTGTGTGTTTTTATTTTATTATTATTATTATTTATATGTATTTTTTTATCTGGAGCCCTCCCTGTAGCTTTTCTTTTCCGTTTAATCTCAGCGAGTTCCTACTGTTTTATGGTTCTCTCCTACCGAGCATGTTATTGTAGTACAGACAGAATGATCTTCTTCCATTTCATAACTAAACCATTATGGAAATCAGATGTCCTGGAGGAAAAAAGGCAGATGTGTGCAGATGTAGAAATGTGAGATTTTTTTTTTTCATTGAGACGGATAGGAAAATGAACAGAGAAAAATAAAAACAATGAAAAACATGGTTCAAAAGTTCAGGCACTGGTAAATAAGAAACAAATGAGAGAGCTTGACTCAAAAGCAAATGACATCAATAAAAGAAAATATTTTACTACAGTCAAACATGCGATGCCTCACCTCAGTCAATTTGAATTTTAAGCTTGAATTTCATTTAAGCATTAAAGCATAAAAGTTGTTACTGTCATGTGCATGGTGAGAAATTCCTAACCCTAAACCCTAACCCTAACCCTGAAAATATGTGGGTTCTTATGGTTCAAAAGGTTTCTTGGATCAAGACCGTAGCTGTATACTTCAGTGAACCTCAGGAATAAATGCCAAGAGAAATCTAAGGGGTGTGATTATACAAACCCAATCCAATTTATATATAAAGACTAAGTGTAGGGTTACACAGAGTAGGGTTACAGGGATGCACCCTATCTAAAGACAAGGTGACTCATGTAAACTGTTCAAGCTCTGCACAGAGACATCGTGCCAGATAAAGTGGGTAAGTCCTACCGATCGGAAAGATCAATAACTCTCTCCCAACAGTGCCAAGGTGCCACCGTTGGGCCCTTGAGCAAGACTATCACTTGCTCAGTTTGATAACAATGAGATATCAAGTAAGTCGCTCTGGATAAATAGCATAAATGTAAATGTACATGTGGGTTTCTAGTGTGATGGCAATTAGGTAGCAAGCATGTGATGAGCTCCTTAATCCAGGGAGAATGACACTCCTCAGGAGAAATATCACGGCTTTCGGAGTCCATGTCTGGGAATTTGGGGTTGTGCGGATAAGATGTTTTGGACTAGCAAACTAGCAAAATTTTTAATTTAAAAAAAAAAAAAGAAGGACTAGAGGATGTTAGTCTGTGACCTAACGAATCTGTGAGACTAAAACTCTGATACCATGAGACTAAAACGATAATACATTTATTGTTCAGAGTATTTTATATGCTAGCATTTGTAGAAAAGTACAGTCAAAGTTCATAGTTCAACTAAACTATTATTTCTATTATTAGATGTAGTAATAAGGGTCTGCTAAATAATCAAATCTTCTGGTCCGCATTACTATATTTATGAGATTAAGATTATGTAGTTTGGATCCTGCTGATGACAAGTTTGGCTTCAGTGTCAAGTCGTTTTCATGCTCAATTTCTTTTGGAGAAACATTCGAGACAAAGGTGTTAATTAAATTAAACACAAGAAAGGGACATTATTAAGTGCCCTGAGATCTCAAAAAGAAAGCTTTAAGCAAAGTCGTTTTCCTCTTTTAATTCATGGTACAGCAGGAGATATGAAACAAGCCAGTCGAATTGAGGCTGGAAGCCTGGCTATCTAGAGGAAACAAAAAACAGGATGTGATTCAGCCCTTGCAAACTGTTTGCCTTGCCTTCTCATTTAAAAATTGCCCAGCTTGGTTTTGCATATTTTTGCCTACTTCCTCTGCTGGGTGATTTATAGTAGAGGTGAGTTAAAAACAGAGCTCAAAGACATCATTGAGAAAGATGAAGTCCGTTCATGCTGCTCTCCTCTTTGCGGCTCTAGGAGTAGCTGCTTGTCTCTTTGAAAGAAAATTCATTTTTGTGAGTAAATCTTTGCCCTGGACTTCGGCTCAGGCATACTGCAGACAGAATTATGCAGACCTGTCAACCATTACCACACAAGGGGATCTGAATAAGATCAGAAATCTAGGATATTATACTACTCAATGCTGGATTGGCCTTGTAAAGTCACATAACGAGTTGCATTATTCTCAGTGGTCTGATGGAACCGAACTAACTTTTAGAGCCTGGGCAGCGGGAGAGCCAAGCAATTTGGCACAAAAGAATTGTGTAAGTTTATTAGAGTCTTCGTATTATAATAATAACTGTTCACTGTCTCTGATGTTCTACTGCTCCTACTGGATACCTCAAATTATTGTGGTGAATGAAAAGATGAACTGGGAAGGGGCACTGATGTACTGCAGAAGCAACTACGAAGACTTGCTAGGAATAGACACAGAAACGGATATGCACATTGTCAACCATAGCCTGATTAATCAAACCACCGCTGTATGGACTGGACTACGCTTCATGGCCGGCCTGTGGTTCTGGACGAACAACGGAAATCTGATTAACCTGCCCTTGCTGCCTTCGTGCCCTGCCAGACCTTTCCAATGTGGAGCCCTAACGCCTGATAAGGTCTTCGAGATTGGAGACTGCAATGAGGAAATGAACTTCCTTTGCTACTAAGCACAGTAATAGTGATCAACTTATACTTATGTCTTTTTAAACTACTTCATTTCATTCTACTGTAATAGTCTTCTAAACATTAATGCATATATTAATTTGTCAAAAGGTGGAGGTCAAGTACTGTAGTTCACTGCAGTCCAAACCAGGAGAAGACCAAGAAGAAATATACAGTATGGTCCATGTTCATCTGTAAAATGTATGAAATTCATCTGGAAAAAAACTTTTTCAAAGCTATAAAGATTCATTTTCTTGTAGCTTTTAAAATAAACCTTTCAAGTTCAGATGTCAAGGTACTGTATATTTTTTTGCTGATTCAGAAAGAAGGGCACAAAAGGCGCTTTGTGTTTTTTATTCGATTTGCTGATTATTTCTCACTTCTGGAAAAAGATTTAGGAGATAATCAACTACATGACTGTAGCACATACAGTACGTCTAAGACCAAATATATATTTTTTTAATTTGAAGAATATAAGACTGGAAATAAGGGGGTTTGAAGAATTTTAAAATCTTTTGAACAAAATTGCATTTTTTTTCTATTCAAGCATGTGATTGAATGTCACTCCTTGTATTTCATCAAAGTTTTACCCGAAACACTGTCAACAAAACTGAAATGGGACGAACAACGAATACTAAAAATCTCTGAAATTCATGTACATATTTTAAGGATTCTACATTTCACTGAAGATGTTGTCAATAATATAATGTGTAGAAAAAAATGGAATTTTGACATATATTTACATCTTTAATTAACCCAAAATGCATTTATATAGTTTTGTGATTAGTCTTGTTAAAAAAATACACTTTGTAATCAAAAGGAAATATAATACATATAAGCGTAGCGCTATAAAAAAGATTCTGAATATCATTCTTGATTAAGTTTATTCTTTTAGTGTCATCATGTGAAATTAGCATGAGTCAAATTTATCATCACCTTATTTTATTATTGTATGAATAGTAGTAGTAGTAAGTAGTACGTATTGACATTTTGGCCTTATAAAGGGTTAATAAAAGGGTTTATTCTATTGTGTTATTGATAAATAAAAGAAGCCATATTGGAGGTCAGGCTGTTAAATGAAGCCAAATGAGTAGATGTAATTATTGCATGTTAGAGATACGTAAAAAGTAACTTAAAAAAGTAACTGTCCATTTTTATTGCTTCTACACTTTTGTAAAGCTGCTTTGAGACAACATCAATTGTTAAAAAGCAATAAACAAATGAATAAAATTGAATTGATCTTAGCTTTGTCATCTTGTTATTCATAGATCCTTTCTTTCTTTCTTTCTTTCTTTCTTTCTTTCTTTCTTTCAATCTGGCAACCTCATAAATGTAACTTAAATTAAACAGCGCTGAATGCATAATGTTTTTGTATGTATTTTTTTGTAGCAAAGCTTCATGTTACTGACTAAAGGCACTGAATTTGAAGTGATGAATCGTTGAGTATAAAACAGCAAAAGTAAGCATGTACATTTTTGTACATGCTTAGTTTCATCACTATTCTTTCATCACTGCAGATCTGAGATAACAAATAATAATTAAAAAAAAATCTATACTCATAAAACACGTTCTGTTCTTAGCTAATATCTTTAACGCTGTGAGTTGTTGAGTCAGCAGCTTTGACTAAATAATTTCATAAATTAATGTGAGTGGATAAACATTAACAGAGGATCTGCTACAGAAGCTCCCATAAAAAAAAGGTTCTATAGAGATCCTAAAATGTTTATTATTATTATTATTATTATTATTACTATTGTTATTGTTGTTGTTGTTATTATTATTATATACAAAGTTAGACAAGAATTACAGCAAATTTATATAAATTATATATAAATAATATATAAGATATATAATAAGATAATAAAACTCATTACTCTCCAATTGTCATTCCGTCTATATAGGGCCATTATTTCCTCTAAAAGGTTTTATTGGCTATTTAGATAAATAACTTTTATTTATTTATTTATTTATTTATTTATTTATTTATTTTACATTTATGGCATTTGGCAGATTTCCTTAATCTCTTTTTTAAGAGTGCACCGTGTCAGCGACGTAATGTTATTTGACTTATTTCTCATTTAGAAGCTAAAAGCATGACTTTTAAAAGTGTAGCCAAAAAAGTGCAGGTGCTGGAAAATAAGAAACAAATACTAGACTGAAAGGAAAATGATTTAAATAAGTACATTTGCTTAAAGGCAAACACTGAATATGTTTAACTGCTGTATGCACAAGTAAAGAAATGATTAACAGAAGTGTGTGTGTGTTCGTGTGTGTTTGAGAAATAATGTGTGTCAGTACAAACAGCTAATAATGTCAATATGTTTTTTCTGTTGTTATTGTGTATATTCTTCTGGATGATGTTAAATGAGTAGCATAGTTCTACAGCATAAAATTCTACCTACACCAGACTGAAGCATACTTTTGGCTCTTATTTTTTCCCTAAAAAGACAAAAGATCTAATTTCATGCACACTATATGTGAAAAAAAAAACAAACAAAAAAACCAACATACCGAACATCACAATAGATGATCACATTACAATAGCAGTTTTTAATCAGTCATATCACTGAACCCTCTGAGAGGTGAACATATGAATAACCTTCCGCATGGACACAAAGACACTTGTGGAGTTTAAGGTCGAACCTACACAGTTAGAGATCTGGTTTTAATGCTATAACTGATTCAGTTCTAGCAAGTTTACAAACACACAAATGTTTGCTCAGATATATTTCTGTGTCAGAGCGCGGGGGTAAAAATGAACCCAAACGCAGACCAGCTAAATAAAAACGGGGTTTATTAACTTAAAAAACACGAAACAGGACAAAGACAAAACCAGACATGACGACAAAAGGATTCCGCGCTGCATAAGGCAACGCGGCTCAACTAAATAGTACAAATAATTACTCAGACATGAGGGACAGGTGTGCAGAGGCGGGGAGGAAACGACAAGGGCAGGGCAGACACGTGAACACCGTACATAAACAAAAAGGCACATGGCCAAAGTACGGGCAGAGTCCTGACAGTGACACATGTTATAATTTCTAAGGATTTTCTGGAGAAACGTCATATGGTCATATTTTTGAAAAACAAGAGAGTTTAATTTACAGGAACCTTTAAGCAAATAAAGTTCCTCTTGTCCGCTTATTCCTCTAATTTTCATTCATGGTACAGTGGTAAAGATCAAAGAGTGGAAAAGTGGGTGGAAGCTTAGCTGTAAAAAAGAAAGCAAATGTTATTTGCATAGTGTTTGCATTGCATTTATTTCTATATTACTTATATTAAGTGATGCCAGAGGTTTGGTCAGAACAGAGCACAAATGCATCACACAGAAATATGAAGACGTTTCAGAATTTTCTCTTTTTTTTTTGCCGCTTTAACAGAAGCAGCAACTTGCTTGTTTCTTAGATCGTATTTTTTGTGGACAAATGTATGACTTGGATTGATGCTCAGATATTGTGCAGAAACAATTTTGTAGACCTGGTGACCATTCCCAGAATAATGCAGTTTAAATCCTGTGAAACTCAACAATGCTGGATTGGCCTGAGAAAGAACCCAGAGAAGACTAAAGTGAGTGGTCTGATGGGAGCAAACTAGAATTTAACTCATGGAACTTTGGTCAATCAAGAGGCTTGAGCACTAAACATTGTGTGGCTATAATGGAAACTTACTGGGCTACGTATAACTGTACACTGCATTTAAACTTCGTCTGCTACAATTGGGAGCCTCAGTTAATCATGGTGCAAGAGATGATGAACTGGCAAGAAGCGCTGAACTACTGCAGAACGAACTACAGTGACCTGAAAAGCCTCAACACCGATCAAGATCTGGTTGCGGCCAAGTTGATGAGCATGAAAATTCAGACACCAAGAGTATGGACAGGCGCTCGCTTCACGGATAGCCTATTGTTCTGGTTGAATCAGGAATCCCTGGGGAACCTGACTTCACTGCCCTCATGCCCCATCAAACCTTTTTATTGTAGAGCCCTGGAAGCTGGAGGTCATGTCTTGGAGAACTGGGACTGGAGACCTCTACATGATGTCTTTCATTCTGCATTGCATCATACTGTATGTTAGTTTTTGTCTGAATAGGTATCGACATCAAGCTAAGTCAAGGTTCTGAAATTTCTCAAAAGGTGAAGAGGTTCGCTGCAATCAAATCCAGGAGAAGATGGAGAGGAAAACAAGGGAGATCTTCTTCATTACCAGCAACATAATGTGTTTCTCTTAATGATCTATTTATATGTTATATATTTAATGTGTATTCCAATATCGTTATGGCTCTAATGTAATAGTTATGGTGGTTTGTCTTGTTTAAAATTCTATTTGTAATCAACTTGATAATATATCGTTATGAAATAAAAGATCCTGGATATTATTCTTTATCACTGTTGACACTCCTGGTATTGCTGTAAGATTTAGAAACATCCTCTATTTCAAGTTTCGGAAATGTTTCACTATTGTACTTAGAGGATCAAACTGGTTCCAAATCAAAGGAAGTTAAAGTAATACACCAGGAAATAGCTTACAGCTCCAGGCTCAGAAAACTCATTCTAAAATGTGTTCTTACTTAACATAGTTACATAACACAAACTGCACAACAGCGTACTTTCAAGGTTTTGAAGGAAATCGAGTGTCTGTGTATGTAAGTCTTGATTCTAAGGTGGTAAGCTGTATTCCTGTTGATTCTATGTATTCAGGTCACCTTCCTAATACTGTGGAGATCGTTCACAAGTCCTCTGAAGATAGATAGACGTTAGATATTTAACACAAATCACAATTACAATCTTAACAATTAAAAGAAAAGAGGGAGGAATGTGATGGCTATTAATAATTATGCACTATTCTACATGTGAGCTAAAAATTCCTATAAGAAGAAGAGCATTTTTCAACATTTAAAAAAATTGTGCTTAACCCTTGTATGTTGTTGGGTCTGTGGGACCCATATTCATAAACATCAATAGTTTTGAAAAACTTTGCTTCCTTGTAAATTTGTTGATTTTTTCCCACTCATAACTTGATTAAATTTGATTTTCTTTTTTTTTATTACATTTTATTAAAAAACAACAAAAAACGAGTAGCACTTTAATTAAAAAATGTGATGTAATAAAGGTAAAGGGCAAATATTAACCATATATGCTGTTTATATTGCTTGTAATTGGGATGAAGTAAACATCTGTAGAGTATTTTAACATAAAATTTTTTATTGTGTTGAATTAAAAACCCAAAAATGCAGCGGGTCAACGAGACCCACGAACACTGGCTGAGTAACAAACATACGAACAACATACAAGGCTTAAAGCTAGTGGCATTATGTTACATAATTTGGAAAAAATTGGAAAATTGAAAAAAAGTTGAGGTGGATAAAAACCTTCACTTAGATTTTGATTTTTTTCTTCAATTTCATATTTTATATTATTATTATTTATTGCAAGCTCCTCCATCTTCACTGCACTTTACATACCAGTTATTCTATACATCTAAGCCTCTTCTGCTCCATAAGGTATTGAACTTTTGAACTGGAGGGGATCAGAAAATTAAAGAAGCCTTTCAGAGTCATGTTTCAGCCACTAACTCTGTGCAAAGATCCTTCCTTATGGGTGTTGTTATCAGAATGGTGCCAGTGGTCTCTTGTCCTCCACAGGAGCTGTTCATCCGCCTGCAATTTCTCACTGTCAGAGTTTCTGCACTGCTGAACTTCTCTCCTCTACTTCAACTATAGCTGAGCAATCTCACATACAGGATTGAACTTTAAAACGCACTGCATCACACAGACTAAAGACACTGGGGCAGATTCAGGGTACTGAAGTTTTTTTTTTTTATGACGTTCCAGTAATACATAGTGTTTAATGGACAATCCAGGTAGCATCACTACAGCAAC